>NC_064627.1:951980543-952033043 GCF_023864275.1 Schistocerca cancellata | reverse complement strand
AAGCAGCCTAGCTATGGAAACAGCTATGGACACAGAGTACTGTCGAAAACTGCGTGCTGACACAGAACGCTACGTACTGGGCGGATAGTGCGTGACACGATAACATTTGCACTTCACACGGTCGAAATACTGACACACAACTCTAGCAGCTCTTTCAGCATTCACATACACTGGTGTTCAGCACAGCTCATGTTGTGGGTGTCGGATTAAGAAAGCTCTTTGAGAATATCGTCCAGATTGTATGCTGCAACTAGCAAGTGCGGCAAGATGTCAGTAGGTGGCGGGGTGCAGACGTGCTTCCTTGTGCGGCCTGTTGGTCTAGGGATATGATTCCTGCTTTGGGTGCAGGAGGTCCCGGGTTCAAATCCCGGACATGCCCTACTTTTCACTTTCGCGACAACCAAACACTACGATAAACTTGCGAGTCTCTGAAAGTAAGCCATGCAACAGGACAAACTGCATGTGAGCCACCGGCCCAAGAGACTGGCAAGTGCGTCATGTGGAAAGCAATCTACGTGGCAGGATTAAGCCGTCTTTGCTCACTTATATCTATACGTAAAGACTGGCACGTACAGCGATTCTATTCGTTTCCCAGGAACTAGTACATCGCATGCACGTTTGTAAAATGCATGCGCATGCAGCACCCAAAACGGAGAGATGTCTTTCCTGCTGGGAGAAACAGCTGAGGGCGTCTTCTCGCAGTTGAACCCCTTACGTTCCGTTATTAATCCTAGTATCAAAAGCATAAGCATTTGGAGCGTCCCCCATTCACGTGTGGACTGCTATTAACAATTTGCGTTACATGATCCTAGCTAAAATTCTGCATATACAATTCCAACTACCGGCTCGTACACATTTCTAGAAACGAGCGCAAAACACAGCGTCAGGTTCCACCGAGACTCGAACTCGGATCGCTGGATTCAAAGTCCAGAGTGCTAACCATTACACCATGGAACCGGATGCCTGTAGCGGTCTTCAATTCAGTAGCATCATGTCATTAAGCCAATAAGATGCGATGTTATTTCATGTAGCGTCCTCAGGAAGTGTTTGCGTGGCAAATGAAGCAACCAGGTAGGCTGAAAGTGGAAGGTGCACCTTCGAATGTAGCAAGAATTCTTGCCAGTATTCGTACATAAAGTGATGTCGAAGGCTCAGGTAATCAAAATCGCGCAACGGCCACTTTCGTATGGTGCATGCATTGTGCTGGAAGCAGCCTAGCTATGGAAACAGCTATGGACACAGAGTACTGTCGAAAACAGCGTGCTGACACAGAACGCTACGTACTGGGCGGATAGTGCGTGACACGATAACATTTGCACTTCACACGGTCGAAATACTGACACACAACTCTAGCAGCTCTTTGAGCATTCACATACACTGGTGTTCAGCACAGCTCATGTTGTGGGTGTCGGATTAAGAAAGCTCTTTGAGAATATCGTCCAGATTGTATGCTGCAACTAGCAAGTGCGGCAAGATGTCAGTAGGTGGCGGGGTGCAGACGTGCTTCCTTGTGCGGCCTGTTGTTCTAGGGGTATGATTCCTGCTTTGGGTGCAGGAGGTCCCGGGTTCAAATCCCGGACAGGCCCTACTTTTCACTTTCGCGACAACCAAACACTACGATAAACTTGCGAGTTTCTGAAAGTAAGCCATGCAACAGGACAAACTGCATGTGAGCCACCGGCCCAAGAGACTGGCAAGTGCGTCATGTGGAAAGCAATCTACGTGGCAGGATTAAGCCGTCTTCGCTCACTTATATCTATACGTAAAGACTGGCACGTACAGCGATTCTATTCGTTTCCCAGGAACTAGTACATCGCATGCACGTTTGTAAAATGCATGAGCATGCAGCACCCAAAACGGAGAGATGTCTTTCCTGCTGGGAGAAACAGCTTAGGGCGTCTTCTCGCAGTTGAACCCCTTACGTTCCGTTATTAATCCTAGTATCAAAAGCATAAGCATTTGGAGCGTCCCCCATTCACGTGTGGACTGCTATTAACAATTTGCGTTACATGATCCTAGCTAAAATTCTGCATATACAATTCCAACTACCGGCTCGTACACATTTCTAGAAACGAGCGCAAAACACTGCGTCAGGTTCCACCAAGACTCAAACTCGGATCGCTGGATTCAAAGTCCAGAGTGCTAACCATTACACCAAGGAACCGGATGCCTGTAGCGGTCTTCAATTCAGTAGCATCATGTCATTAAGCCTATAAGATGCGATGTTATTTCATGTAGCGTCCTCAGGAAGTGTTTGCGTGGCAAATGAAGCAACCAGGTAGGCTGAAAGTGGAAGGTGCACCTTCGAATGTAGCAAGAATTCTTGCCAGTATTCGTACATAAAGTGATGTCGAAGGCTCAGGTAATCAAAATCGCGCAACGGCCACTTTCGTATGGTGCATGCATTGTGCTGGAAGCAGCCTAGCTATGGAAACAGCTATGGACACAGAGTACTGTCGAAAACTGCGTGCTGACACAGAACGCTACGTAGTGGGCGGATAGTGCGTGACACGATAACATTTGCACTTCACACGGTCGAAATACTGACACACAACTCTAGCAGCTCTTTGAGCATTCACATACACTGGTGTTCAGCACAGCTCATGTTGTGGGTGTCGGATTAAGAAAGCTCTTTGAGAATATGGTCCAGATTGTATGCTGCAACTAGCAAGTGCGGCAAGATGTCAGTAGGTGGCGGGGTGCAGACGTGCTTCCTTGTGCGGCCTGTTGGTCTAGGGGTATGATTCCTGCTTTGGGTGCAGGATGTCCCGGGTTCAAATCCCGGACAGGCCCTGTTTTTCACTTTCGCGACAACCAAACACTACGATAAACTTGCGAGTCTCTGAAAGAAAGCCATGCAACAGGACAAACTGCATGTGAGCCACCGGCCCAAGAGACTGGCAAGTGCGTCATGTGGAAAGCAATCTACGTGGCAGGATTAAGCCGTCTTTGCTCACTTATATCTATACGTAAAGACTGGCACGTACAGCGATTCTATTCGTTTCCCAGGAACTAGTACATCGCATGCACGTTTGTTAAATGCATGCGCATGCAGCACCCAAAACGGAGAGATGTCTTTCCTGCTGGGAGAAACAGCTGAGGGCGTCTTCTCGCAGTTGAACCCCTTACGTTCCGTTATTAATCCTAGTATCAAAAGCATAAGCATTTGGAGCGTCCCCCATTCACGTGTGGACTGCTATTAACAATTTGCGTTACATGATCCTAGCTAAAATTCTGCATATACAATTCCAACTACCGGCTCGTACACATTTCTAGAAACGAGCGCAAAACACAGCGTCAGGTTCCACCAAGACTCGAACTCGGATCGCTGGATTCAAAGTCCAGAGTGCTAACCATTACACCAAGGAACCGGATGCCTGTAGCGGTCTTCAATTCAGTAGCATCATGTCATTAAGCCAATAAGATGCGATGTTATTTCATGTAGCGTCCTCAGGAAGTGTTTGCGTGGCAAATGAAGCAACCAGGTAGGCTGAAAGTGGAAGGTGCACCTTCGAATGTAGCAAGAATTCTTGCCAGTATTCGTACATAAAGTGATGTCGAAGGCTCAGGTAATCAAAATCGCGCAACGGCCACTTTCGTATGGTGCATGCATTGTGCTGGAAGCAGCCTAGCTATGGAAACAGCTATGGACACAGAGTACTGTCGAAAACTGCGTGCTGACACAGAACGCTACGTAGTGGGCGGATAGTGCGTGACACGATAACATTTGCACTTCACACGGTCGAAATACTGACACACAACTCTAGCAGCTCTTTGAGCATTCACATACACTGGTGTTCAGCACAGCTCATGTTGTGGGTGTCGGATTAAGAAAGCTCTTTGAGAATATGGTCCAGATTGTATGCTGCAACTAGCAAGTGCGGCAAGATGTCAGTAGGTGGCGGGGTGCAGACGTGCTTCCTTGTGCGGCCTGTTGGTCTAGGGGTATGATTCCTGCTTTGGGTGCAGGAGGTCCCGGGTTCAAATCCCGGACAGGCCCTACTTTTCACTTTCGCGACAACCAAACACTACGATAAACTTGCGAGTTTCTGAAAGTAAGCCATGCAACAGGACAAACTGCATGTGAGCCACCGGCCCAAGAGACTGGCAAGTGCGTCATGTGGAAAGCAATCTACGTGGCAGGATTAAGCCGTCTTCGCTCACTTATATCTATACGTAAAGACTGGCACGTACAGCGATTCTATTCGTTTCCCAGGAACTAGTACATCGCATGCACGTTTGTAAAATGCATGCGCATGCAGCACCCAAAACGGAGAGATGTCTTTCCTGCTGGGAGAAACAGCTGAGGGCGTCTTCTCGCAGTTGAACCCCTTACGTTCCGTTATTAATCCTAGTATCAAAAGCATAAGCATTTGGAGCGTCCCCCATTCACGTGTGGACTGCTATTAACAATTTGCGTTACATGATCCTAGCTAAAATTCTGCATATACAATTCCAACTACCGGCTCGTACACATTTCTAGAAACGAGCGCAAAACACAGCGTCAGGTTCCACCGAGACTCGAACTCGGATCGCTGGATTCAAAGTCCAGAGTGCTAACCATTACACCATGGAACCGGATGCCTGTAGCGCTCTTCAATTCAGTAGCATCATGTCATTAAGCCAATAAGATGCGATGTTATTTCATGTAGCGTCCTCAGGAAGTGTTTGCGTGGCAAATGAAGCAACCAGGTAGGCTGAAAGTGGAAGGTGCACCTTCGAATGTAGCAAGAATTCTTGCCAGTATTCGTACATAAAGTGATGTCGAAGGCTCAGGTAATCAAAATCGCGCAACGGCCACTTTCGTATGGTGCATGCATTGTGCTGGAAGCAGCCTAGCTATGGAAACAGCTATGGACACAGAGTACTGTCGAAAACTGCGTGCTGACACAGAACGCTACGTACTGGGCGGATAGTGCGTGACACGATAACATTTGCACTTCACACGGTCGAAATACTGACACACAACTCTAGCAGCTCTTTCAGCATTCACATACACTGGTGTTCAGCACAGCTCATGTTGTGGGTGTCGGATTAAGAAAGCTCTTTGAGAATATCGTCCAGATTGTATGCTGCAACTAGCAAGTGCGGCAAGATGTCAGTAGGTGGCGGGGTGCAGACGTGCTTCCTTGTGCGGCCTGTTGGTCTAGGGGTATGATTCCTGCTTTGGGTGCAGGAGGTCCCGGGTTCAAATCCCGGACATGCCCTACTTTTCACTTTCGCGACAACCAAACACTACGATAAACTTGCGAGTCTCTGAAAGTAAGCCATGCAACAGGACAAACTGCATGTGAGCCACCGGCCCAAGAGACTGGCAAGTGCGTCATGTGGAAAGCAATCTACGTGGCAGGATTAAGCCGTCTTTGCTCACTTATATCTATACGTAAAGACTGGCACGTACAGCGATTCTATTCGTTTCCCAGGAACTAGTACATCGCATGCACGTTTGTAAAATGCATGCGCATGCAGCACCCAAAACGGAGAGATGTCTTTCCTGCTGGGAGAAACAGCTGAGGGCGTCTTCTCGCAGTTGAACCCCTTACGTTCCGTTATTAATCCTAGTATCAAAAGCATAAGCATTTGGAGCGTCCCCCATTCACGTGTGGACTGCTATTAACAATTTGCGTTACATGATCCTAGCTAAAATTCTGCATATACAATTCCAACTACCGGCTCGTACACATTTCTAGAAACGAGCGCAAAACACAGCGTCAGGTTCCACCGAGACTCGAACTCGGATCGCTGCATTCAAAGTCCAGAGTGCTAACCATTACACCATGGAACCGGATGCCTGTAGCGGTCTTCAATTCAGTAGCATCATGTCATTAAGCCAATAAGATGCGATGTTATTTCATGTAGCGTCCTCAGGAAGTGTTTGCGTGGCAAATGAAGCAACCAGGTAGGCTGAAAGTGGAAGGTGCACCTTCGAATGTAGCAAGAATTCTTGCCAGTATTCGTACATAAAGTGATGTCGAAGGCTCAGGTAATCAAAATCGCGCAACGGCCACTTTCGTATGGTGCATGCATTGTGCTGGAAGCAGCCTAGCTATGGAAACAGCTATGGACACAGAGTACTGTCGAAAACTGCGTGCTGACACAGAACGCTACGTAGTGGGCGGATAGTGCGTGACACGATAACATTTGCACTTCACACGGTCGAAATACTGACACACAACTCTAGCAGCTCTTTGAGCATTCACATACACTGGTGTTCAGCACAGCTCATGTTGTGGGTGTCGGATTAAGAAAGCTCTTTGAGAATATCGTCCAGATTGTATGCTGCAACTAGCAAGTGCGGCAAGATGTCAGTAGGTGGCGGGGTGCAGACGTGCTTCCTTGTGCGGCCTGTTGTTCTAGGGGTATGATTCCTGCTTTGGGTGCAGGAGGTCCCGGGTTCAAATCCCGGACAGGCCCTACTTTTCACTTTCGCGACAACCAAACACTACGATAAACTTGCGAGTTTCTGAAAGTAAGCCATGCAACAGGACAAACTGCATGTGAGCCACCGGCCCAAGAGACTGGCAAGTGCGTCATGTGGAAAGCAATCTACGTGGCAGGATTAAGCCGTCTTCGCTCACTTATATCTATACGTAAAGACTGGCACGTACAGCGATTCTATTCGTTTCCCAGGAACTAGTACATCGCATGCACGTTTGTAAAATGCATGAGCATGCAGCACCCAAAACGGAGAGATGTCTTTCCTGCTGGGAGAAACAGCTTAGGGCGTCTTCTCGCAGTTGAACCCCTTACGTTCCGTTATTAATCCTAGTATCAAAAGCATAAGCATTTGGAGCGTCCCCCATTCACGTGTGGACTGCTATTAACAATTTGCGTTACATGATCCTAGCTAAAATTCTGCATATACAATTCCAACTACCGGCTCGTACACATTTCTAGAAACGAGCGCAAAACACTGCGTCAGGTTCCACCAAGACTCAAACTCGGATCGCTGGATTCAAAGTCCAGAGTGCTAACCATTACACCAAGGAACCGGATGCCTGTAGCGGTCTTCAATTCAGTAGCATCATGTCATTAAGCCTATAAGATGCGATGTTATTTCATGTAGCGTCCTCAGGAAGTGTTTGCGTGGCAAATGAAGCAACCAGGTAGGCTGAAAGTGGAAGGTGCACCTTCGAATGTAGCAAGAATTCTTGCCAGTATTCGTACATAAAGTGATGTCGAAGGCTCAGGTAATCAAAATCGCGCAACGGCCACTTTCGTATGGTGCATGCATTGTGCTGGAAGCAGCCTAGCTATGGAAACAGCTATGGACACAGAGTACTGTCGAAAACTGCGTGCTGACACAGAACGCTACGTAGTGGGCGGATAGTGCGTGACACGATAACATTTGCACTTCACACGGTCGAAATACTGACACACAACTCTAGCAGCTCTTTGAGCATTCACATACACTGGTGTTCAGCACAGCTCATGTTGTGGGTGTCGGATTAAGAAAGCTCTTTGAGAATATGGTCCAGATTGTATGCTGCAACTAGCAAGTGCGGCAAGATGTCAGTAGGTGGCGGGGTGCAGACGTGCTTCCTTGTGCGGCCTGTTGGTCTAGGGGTATGATTCCTGCTTTGGGTGCAGGATGTCCCGGGTTCAAATCCCGGACAGGCCCTGTTTTTCACTTTCGCGACAACCAAACACTACGATAAACTTGCGAGTCTCTGAAAGAAAGCCATGCAACAGGACAAACTGCATGTGAGCCACCGGCCCAAGAGACTGGCAAGTGCGTCATGTGGAAAGCAATCTACGTGGCAGGATTAAGCCGTCTTTGCTCACTTATATCTATACGTAAAGACTGGCACGTACAGCGATTCTATTCGTTTCCCAGGAACTAGTACATCGCATGCACGTTTGTTAAATGCATGCGCATGCAGCACCCAAAACGGAGAGATGTCTTTCCTGCTGGGAGAAACAGCTGAGGGCGTCTTCTCGCAGTTGAACCCCTTACGTTCCGTTATTAATCCTAGTATCAAAAGCATAAGCATTTGGAGCGTCCCCCATTCACGTGTGGACTGCTATTAACAATTTGCGTTACATGATCCTAGCTAAAATTCTGCATATACAATTCCAACTACCGGCTCGTACACATTTCTAGAAACGAGCGCAAAACACAGCGTCAGGTTCCACCAAGACTCGAACTCGGATCGCTGGATTCAAAGTCCAGAGTGCTAACCATTACACCAAGGAACCGGATGCCTGTAGCGGTCTTCAATTCAGTAGCATCATGTCATTAAGCCAATAAGATGCGATGTTATTTCATGTAGCGTCCTCAGGAAGTGTTTGCGTGGCAAATGAAGCAACCAGGTAGGCTGAAAGTGGAAGGTGCACCTTCGAATGTAGCAAGAATTCTTGCCAGTATTCGTACATAAAGTGATGTCGAAGGCTCAGGTAATCAAAATCGCGCAACGGCCACTTTCGTATGGTGCATGCATTGTGCTGGAAGCAGCCTAGCTATGGAAACAGCTATGGACACAGAGTACTGTCGAAAACTGCGTGCTGACACAGAACGCTACGTAGTGGGCGGATAGTGCGTGACACGATAACATTTGCACTTCACACGGTCGAAATACTGACACACAACTCTAGCAGCTCTTTGAGCATTCACATACACTGGTGTTCAGCACAGCTCATGTTGTGGGTGTCGGATTAAGAAAGCTCTTTGAGAATATCGTCCAGATTGTATGCTGCAACTAGCAAGTGCGGCAAGATGTCAGTAGGTGGCGGGGTGCAGACGTGCTTCCTTGTGCGGCCTGTTGTTCTAGGGGTATGATTCCTGCTTTGGGTGCAGGAGGTCCCGGGTTCAAATCCCGGACAGGCCCTACTTTTCACTTTCGCGACAACCAAACACTACGATAAACTTGCGAGTTTCTGAAAGTAAGCCATGCAACAGGACAAACTGCATGTGAGCCACCGGCCCAAGAGACTGGCAAGTGCGTCATGTGGAAAGCAATCTACGTGGCAGGATTAAGCCGTCTTCGCTCACTTATATCTATACGTAAAGACTGGCACGTACAGCGATTCTATTCGTTTCCCAGGAACTAGTACATCGCATGCACGTTTGTAAAATGCATGAGCATGCAGCACCCAAAACGGAGAGATGTCTTTCCTGCTGGGAGAAACAGCTTAGGGCGTCTTCTCGCAGTTGAACCCCTTACGTTCCGTTATTAATCCTAGTATCAAAAGCATAAGCATTTGGAGCGTCCCCCATTCACGTGTGGACTGCTATTAACAATTTGCGTTACATGATCCTAGCTAAAATTCTGCATATACAATTCCAACTACCGGCTCGTACACATTTCTAGAAACGAGCGCAAAACACTGCGTCAGGTTCCACCAAGACTCAAACTCGGATCGCTGGATTCAAAGTCCAGAGTGCTAACCATTACACCAAGGAACCGGATGCCTGTAGCGGTCTTCAATTCAGTAGCATCATGTCATTAAGCCTATAAGATGCGATGTTATTTCATGTAGCGTCCTCAGGAAGTGTTTGCGTGGCAAATGAAGCAACCAGGTAGGCTGAAAGTGGAAGGTGCACCTTCGAATGTAGCAAGAATTCTTGCCAGTATTCGTACATAAAGTGATGTCGAAGGCTCAGGTAATCAAAATCGCGCAACGGCCACTTTCGTATGGTGCATGCATTGTGCTGGAAGCAGCCTAGCTATGGAAACAGCTATGGACACAGAGTACTGTCGAAAACTGCGTGCTGACACAGAACGCTACGTAGTGGGCGGATAGTGCGTGACACGATAACATTTGCACTTCACACGGTCGAAATACTGACACACAACTCTAGCAGCTCTTTCAGCATTCACATACACTGGTGTTCAGCACAGCTCATGTTGTGGGTGTCGGATTAAGAAAGCTCTTTGAGAATATCGTCCAGATTGTATGCTGCAACTAGCAAGTGCGGCAAGATGTCAGTAGGTGGCGGGGTGCAGACGTGCTTCCTTGTGCGGCCTGTTGTTCTAGGGGTATGATTCCTGCTTTGGGTGCAGGAGGTCCCGGGTTCAAATCCCGGACAGGCCCTACTTTTCACTTTCGCGACAACCAAACACTACGATAAACTTGCGAGTTTCTGAAAGTAAGCCATGCAACAGGACAAACTGCATGTGAGCCACCGGCCCAAGAGACTGGCAAGTGCGTCATGTGGAAAGCAATCTACGTGGCAGGATTAAGCCGTCTTCGCTCACTTATATCTATACGTAAAGACTGGCACGTACAGCGATTCTATTCGTTTCCCAGGAACTAGTACATCGCATGCACGTTTGTAAAATGCATGAGCATGCAGCACCCAAAACGGAGAGATGTCTTTCCTGCTGGGAGAAACAGCTTAGGGCGTCTTCTCGCAGTTGAACCCCTTACGTTCCGTTATTAATCCTAGTATCAAAAGCATAAGCATTTGGAGCGTCCCCCATTCACGTGTGGACTGCTATTAACAATTTGCGTTACATGATCCTAGCTAAAATTCTGCATATACAATTCCAACTACCGGCTCGTACACATTTCTAGAAACGAGCGCAAAACACTGCGTCAGGTTCCACCAAGACTCAAACTCGGATCGCTGGATTCAAAGTCCAGAGTGCTAACCATTACACCAAGGAACCGGATGCCTGTAGCGGTCTTCAATTCAGTAGCATCATGTCATTAAGCCTATAAGATGCGATGTTATTTCATGTAGCGTCCTCAGGAAGTGTTTGCGTGGCAAATGAAGCAACCAGGTAGGCTGAAAGTGGAAGGTGCACCTTCGAATGTAGCAAGAATTCTTGCCAGTATTCGTACATAAAGTGATGTCGAAGGCTCAGGTAATCAAAATCGCGCAACGGCCACTTTCGTATGGTGCATGCATTGTGCTGGAAGCAGCCTAGCTATGGAAACAGCTATGGACACAGAGTACTGTCGAAAACTGCGTGCTGACACAGAACGCTACGTAGTGGGCGGATAGTGCGTGACACGATAACATTTGCACTTCACACGGTCGAAATACTGACACACAACTCTAGCAGCTCTTTGAGCATTCACATACACTGGTGTTCAGCACAGCTCATGTTGTGGGTGTCGGATTAAGAAAGCTCTTTGAGAATATGGTCCAGATTGTATGCTGCAACTAGCAAGTGCGGCAAGATGTCAGTAGGTGGCGGGGTGCAGACGTGCTTCCTTGTGCGGCCTGTTGGTCTAGGGGTATGATTCCTGCTTTGGGTGCAGGATGTCCCGGGTTCAAATCCCGGACAGGCCCTGTTTTTCACTTTCGCGACAACCAAACACTACGATAAACTTGCGAGTCTCTGAAAGAAAGCCATGCAACAGGACAAACTGCATGTGAGCCACCGGCCCAAGAGACTGGCAAGTGCGTCATGTGGAAAGCAATCTACGTGGCAGGATTAAGCCGTCTTTGCTCACTTATATCTATACGTAAAGACTGGCACGTACAGCGATTCTATTCGTTTCCCAGGAACTAGTACATCGCATGCACGTTTGTTAAATGCATGCGCATGCAGCACCCAAAACGGAGAGATGTCTTTCCTGCTGGGAGAAACAGCTGAGGGCGTCTTCTCGCAGTTGAACCCCTTACGTTCCGTTATTAATCCTAGTATCAAAAGCATAAGCATTTGGAGCGTCCCCCATTCACGTGTGGACTGCTATTAACAATTTGCGTTACATGATCCTAGCTAAAATTCTGCATATACAATTCCAACTACCGGCTCGTACACATTTCTAGAAACGAGCGCAAAACACAGCGTCAGGTTCCACCAAGACTCGAACTCGGATCGCTGGATTCAAAGTCCAGAGTGCTAACCATTACACCAAGGAACCGGATGCCTGTAGCGGTCTTCAATTCAGTAGCATCATGTCATTAAGCCAATAAGATGCGATGTTATTTCATGTAGCGTCCTCAGGAAGTGTTTGCGTGGCAAATGAAGCAACCAGGTAGGCTGAAAGTGGAAGGTGCACCTTCGAATGTAGCAAGAATTCTTGCCAGTATTCGTACATAAAGTGATGTCGAAGGCTCAGGTAATCAAAATCGCGCAACGGCCACTTTCGTATGGTGCATGCATTGTGCTGGAAGCAGCCTAGCTATGGAAACAGCTATGGACACAGAGTACTGTCGAAAACTGCGTGCTGACACAGAACGCTACGTAGTGGGCGGATAGTGCGTGACACGATAACATTTGCACTTCACACGGTCGAAATACTGACACACAACTCTAGCAGCTCTTTCAGCATTCACATACACTGGTGTTCAGCACAGCTCATGTTGTGGGTGTCGGATTAAGAAAGCTCTTTGAGAATATCGTCCAGATTGTATGCTGCAACTAGCAAGTGCGGCAAGATGTCAGTAGGTGGCGGGGTGCAGACGTGCTTCCTTGTGCGGCCTGTTGGTCTAGGGGTATGATTCCTGCTTTGGGTGCAGGAGGTCCCGGGTTCAAATCCCGGACAGGCCCTACTTTTCACTTTCGCGACAACCAAACACTACGATAAACTTGCGAGTCTCTGAAAGTAAGCCATGCAACAGGACAAACTGCATGTGAGCCACCGGCCCAAGAGACTGGCAAGTGCGTCATGTGGAAAGCAATCTACGTGGCAGGATTAAGCCGTCTTCGCTCACTTATATCTATACGTAAAGACTGGCACGTACAGCGATTCTATTCGTTTCCCAGGAACTAGTACATCGCATGCACGTTTGTAAAATGCATGCGCATGCAGCACCCAAAACGGAGAGATGTCTTTCCTGCTGGGAGAAACAGCTGAGGGCGTCTTCTCGCAGTTGAACCCCTTACGTTCCGTTATTAATCCTAGTATCAAAAGCATAAGCATTTGGAGCGTCCCCCATTCACGTGTGGACTGCTATTAACAATTTGCGTTACATGATCCTAGCTAAAATTCTGCATATACAATTCCAACTACCGGCTCGTACACATTTCTAGAAACGAGCGCAAAACACAGCGTCAGGTTCCACCGAGACTCGAACTCGGATCGCTGGATTCAAAGTCCAGAGTGCTAACCATTACACCATGGAACCGTATGCCTGTAGCGCTCTTCAATTCAGTAGCATCATGTCATTAAGCCAATAAGATGCGATGTTATTTCATGTAGCGTCCTCAGGAAGTGTTTGCGTGGCAAATGAAGCAACCAGGTAGGCTGAAAGTGGAAGGTGCACCTTCGAATGTAGCAAGAATTCTTGCCAGTATTCGTACATAAAGTGATGTCGAAGGCTCAGGTAATCAAAATCGCGCAACGGCCACTTTCGTATGGTGCATGCATTGTGCTGGAAGCAGCCTAGCTATGGAAACAGCTATGGACACAGAGTACTGTCGAAAACTGCGTGCTGACACAGAACGCTACGTAGTGGGCGGATAGTGCGTGACACGATAACATTTGCACTTCACACGGTCGAAATACTGACACACAACTCTAGCAGCTCTTTCAGCATTCACATACACTGGTGTTCAGCACAGCTCATGTTGTGGGTGTCGGATTAAGAAAGCTCTTTGAGAATATCGTCCAGATTGAATGCTGCAACTAGCAAGTGCGGCAAGATGTCAGTAGGTGGCGGGGTGCAGACGTGCTTCCTTGTGCGGCCTGTTGGTCTAGGGGTATGATTCCTGCTTTGGGTGCAGGATGTCCCGCGTTCAAATCCCGGACAGGCCCTATTTTTCACTTTCGCGACAACCAAACACTACGATAAACTTGCGAGTCCCTGAAAGTAAGCCATGCAACAGGACAAACTGCATGTGAGCCACCGGCCCAAGAGACTGGCAAGTGCGTCATGTGGAAAGCAATCTACGTGGCAGGATTAAGCCGTCTTCGCACACTTATATCTATACGTAAAGACTGGCACGTACAGCGATTCTATTCGTTTCCCAGGAACTAGTACATCGCATGCACGTTTGTAAAATGCATGCGCATGCAGCACCCAAAACGGAGAGATGTCTTTCCTGCTGAAAGAAACAGCTGAGGGCGTCTTGTCGCAGTTGAACCCCTTACGTTCCGTAATTAATCCTAGTATCAAAAGCATAAGCATTCGGAGCGTCCCCCATTCACGTGTGGACTGCTATTTACAATTTGCGTTACATGATCATAGCTAAAATTCTGCATATACAATTCCAACTACCGGCTCGTACACATTTCTAGAAACGAGCGCAAAACACTGCATCAGGTTCCACCAAGACTCGAACTCGGATCGCTGGATTCAAAGTCCAGAGTGCTAACCATTACACCAAGGAACCGGATGCCTGTAGCGGTCTTCAATTCAGTAGCATCATGTCATTAAGCCAATAAGATGCGATGTTATTTCATGTAGCGTCCTCAGGAAGTGTTTGCGTGGCAAATGAAGCAACCAGGTAGGCTGAAAGTGGAAGGTGCACCTTCGAATGTAGCAAGAATTCTTGCCAGTATTCGTACATAAAGTGATGTCGAAGGCTCAGGTAATCAAAATCGCGCAACGGCCACTTTCGTATGGTGCATGCATTGTGCTGGAAGCAGCCTAGCTATGGAAACAGCTATGGACACAGAGTACTGTCGAAAACTGCGTGCTGACACAGAACGCTACGTAGTGGGCGGATAGTGCGTGACACGATAACATTTGCACTTCACACGGTCGAAATACTGACACACAACTCTAGCAGCTCTTTGAGCATTCACATACACTGGTGTTCAGCACAGCTCATGTTGTGGGTGTCGGATTAAGAAAGCTCTTTGAGAATATCGTCCAGATTGTATGCTGCAACTAGCAAGTGCGGCAAAATGACAGTAGGTGGCGGGGTGCAGACGTGCGGCCTGTTGGTCTAGGGGTATGATTCTGCTTTGGGTGCAGGATGTCCCGGGTACAAATCCCGGACAGGCCCTATTTTTCACTTTCGCGACAACCAAACACTACGATAAACTTGCGAGTCTCTGAAAGTAAGCCATGCAACAGGACAAACTGCATGTGAGCCACCGGCCCAAGAGACTGGCAAGTGCGTCATGTGGAAAGCAATCTACGTGGCAGGATTAAGCCGTCTTTGCTCACTTATATCTATACGTAAAGACTGGCACGTACAGCGATTCTATTCGTTTCCCAGGAACTAGTACATCGCATGCACGTTTGTAAAATGCATGCGCATGCAGCACCCAAAACGGAGAGATGTCTTTCCTGCTGGGAGAAACAGCTGAGGGCGTCTTCTCGCAGTTGAACCCCTTACGTTCCGTTATTAATCCTAGTATCAAAAGCATAAGCATTTGGAGCGTCCCCCATTCACGTGTGGACTGCTATTAACAATTTGCGTTACATGATCCTAGCTAAAATTCTGCATATACAATTCCAACTACCGGCTCTTACACATTTCTAGAAACGAGCGCAAAACACAGCGTCAGGTTCCACCGAGACTCGAACTCGGATCGCTGGATTCAACTACCGGCTCTTACACATTTCTAGAAACGAGCGCAAAACACAGCGTCAGGTTCCACCGAGACTCGAACTCGGATCGCTGGATTCAAAGTCCAGAGTGCTAACCATTACACCATGGAACCGGATGCCTGTAGCGGTCTTCAATTCAGTAGCATCATGTCATTAAGCCAATAAGATGCGATGTTATTTCATGTAGCGTCCTCAGGAAGTGTTTGCGTGGCAAATGAAGCAACCAGGTAGGCTGAAAGTGGAAGGTGCACCTTCGAATGTAGCAAGAATTCTTGCCAGTATTCGTACATAAAGTGATGTCGAAGGCTCAGGTAATCAAAATCGCGCAACGGCCACTTTCGTATGGTGCATGCATTGTGCTGGAAGCAGCCTAGCTATGGAAACAGCTATGGACACAGAGTACTGTCGAAAACTGCGTGCTGACACAGAACGCTACGTAGTGGGCGGATAGTGCGTGACACGATAACATTTGCACTTCACACGGTCGAAATACTGACACACAACTCTAGCAGCTCTTTGAGCATTCACATACACTGGTGTTCAGCACAGCTCATGTTGTGGGTGTCGGATTAAGAAAGCTCTTTGAGAATATCGTCCAGATTGTATGCTGCAACTAGCAAGTGCGGCAAGATGTCAGTAGGTGGCGGGGTGCAGACGTGCTTCCTTGTGCGGCCTGTTGGTCTAGGGGTATGATTCCTGCTTTGGTGCAGGAGGTGCCGGGTTCAAATCCCGGACAGGCCCTACTTTTCACTTTCGCGACAACCAAACACTACGATAAACTTGCGAGTTTCTGAAAGTAAGCCATGCAACAGGACAAACTGCATGTGAGCCACCGGCCCAAGAGACTGGCAAGTGCGTCATGTGGAAAGCAATCTACGTGGCAGGATTAAGCCGTCTTCGCTCACTTATATCAATACGTAAAGACTGGCACGTACAGCGATTCTATTCGTTTCCCAGGAACTAGTACATCGCATGCACGTTTGTAAAATGCATGCGCATGCAGCACCCAAAACGGAGAGATGTCTTTCCTGCTGGGAGAAACAGCTGAGGGCGTCTTCTCGCAGTTGAACCCCTTACGTTCCGTTATTAATTCTAGTATCAAAAGCATAAGCATTTGGAGCGTCCCCCATTCACGTGTGGACTGCTATTAACAATTTGCGTTACATGATCCTAGCTAAAATTCTGCATATACAATTCCAACTACCGGCTCGTACACATTTCTAGAAACGAGCGCAAAACACTGCGTCAGGTTCCACCAAGACTCGAACTCGGATCGCTGGATTCAAAGTCCAGAGTGCTAACCATTACACCAAGGAACCGGATGCCTGTAGCGGTCTTCAATTCAGTAGCATCATGTCATTAAGCCAATAAGATGCGATGTTATTTCATGTAGCGTCCTCAGGAAGTGTTTGCGTGGCAAATGAAGCAACCAGGTAGGCTGAAAGTGGAAGGTGCACCTTCGAATGTAGCAAGAATTCTTGCCAGTATTCGTACATAAAGTGATGTCGAAGGCTCAGGTAATCAAAATCGCGCAACGGCCACTTTCGTATGGTGCATGCATTGTGCTGGAAGCAGCCTAGCTATGGAAACAGCTATGGACACAGAGTACTGTCGAAAACTGCGTGCTGACACAGAACGCTACGTAGTGGGCGGATAGTGCGTGACACGATAACATTTGCACTTCACACGGTCGAAATACTGACACACAACTCTAGCAGCTCTTTGAGCATTCACATACACTGGTGTTCAGCACAGCTCATGTTGTGGGTGTCGGATTAAGAAAGCTCTTTGAGAATATCGTCCAGATTGTATGCTGCAACTAGCAAGTGCGGCAAAATGTCAGTAGGTGGCGGGGTGCAGACGTGCGGCCTGTTGGTCTAGGGGTATGATTCTGCTTTGGGTGCAGGATGTCCCGGGTACAAATCCCGGACAGGCCCTATTTTTCACTTTCGCGACAACCAAACACTACGATAAACTTGCGAGTCTCTGAAAGTAAGCCATGCAACAGGACAAACTGCATGTGAGCCACCGGCCCAAGAGACTGGCAAGTGCGTCATGTGGAAAGCAATCTACGTGGCAGGATTAAGCCGTCTTTGCTCACTTATATCTATACGTAAAGACTGGCACGTACAGCGATTCTATTCGTTTCCCAGGAACTAGTACATCGCATGCACGTTTGTAAAATGCATGCGCATGCAGCACCCAAAACGGAGAGATGTCTTTCCTGCTGGGAGAAACAGCTGAGGGCGTCTTCTCGCAGTTGAACCCCTTACGTTCCGTTATTAATCCTAGTATCAAAAGCATAAGCATTTGGAGCGTCCCCCATTCACGTGTGGACTGCTATTAACAATTTGCGTTACATGATCCTAGCTAAAATTCTGCATATACAATTCCAACTACCGGCTCTTACACATTTCTAGAAACGAGCGCAAAACACAGCGTCAGGTTCCACCGAGACTCGAACTCGGATCGCTGGATTCAACTACCGGCTCTTACACATTTCTAGAAACGAGCGCAAAACACAGCGTCAGGTTCCACCGAGACTCGAACTCGGATCGCTGGATTCAAAGTCCAGAGTGCTAACCATTACACCATGGAACCGGATGCCTGTAGCGGTCTTCAATTCAGTAGCATCATGTCATTAAGCCAATAAGATGCGATGTTATTTCATGTAGCGTCCTCAGGAAGTGTTTGCGTGGCAAATGAAGCAACCAGGTAGGCTGAAAGTGGAAGGTGCACCTTCGAATGTAGCAAGAATTCTTGCCAGTATTCGTACATAAAGTGATGTCGAAGGCTCAGGTAATCAAAATCGCGCAACGGCCACTTTCGTATGGTGCATGCATTGTGCTGGAAGCAGCCTAGCTATGGAAACAGCTATGGACACAGAGTACTGTCGAAAACTGCGTGCTGACACAGAACGCTACGTAGTGGGCGGATAGTGCGTGACACGATAACATTTGCACTTCACACGGTCGAAATACTGACACACAACTCTAGCAGCTCTTTGAGCATTCACATACACTGGTGTTCAGCACAGCTCATGTTGTGGGTGTCGGATTAAGAAAGCTCTTTGAGAATATCGTCCAGATTGTATGCTGCAACTAGCAAGTGCGGCAAGATGTCAGTAGGTGGCGGGGTGCAGACGTGCTTCCTTGTGCGGCCTGTTGGTCTAGGGGTATGATTCCTGCTTTGGTGCAGGAGGTGCCGGGTTCAAATCCCGGACAGGCCCTACTTTTCACTTTCGCGACAACCAAACACTACGATAAACTTGCGAGTTTCTGAAAGTAAGCCATGCAACAGGACAAACTGCATGTGAGCCACCGGCCCAAGAGACTGGCAAGTGCGTCATGTGGAAAGCAATCTACGTGGCAGGATTAAGCCGTCTTCGCTCACTTATATCAATACGTAAAGACTGGCACGTACAGCGATTCTATTCGTTTCCCAGGAACTAGTACATCGCATGCACGTTTGTAAAATGCATGCGCATGCAGCACCCAAAACGGAGAGATGTCTTTCCTGCTGGGAGAAACAGCTGAGGGCGTCTTCTCGCAGTTGAACCCCTTACGTTCCGTTATTAATTCTAGTATCAAAAGCATAAGCATTTGGAGCGTCCCCCATTCACGTGTGGACTGCTATTAACAATTTGCGTTACATGATCCTAGCTAAAATTCTGCATATACAATTCCAACTACCGGCTCGTACACATTTCTAGAAACGAGCGCAAAACACTGCGTCAGGTTCCACCAAGACTCGAACTCGGATCGCTGGATTCAAAGTCCAGAGTGCTAACCATTACACCAAGGAACCGGATGCCTGTAGCGGTCTTCAATTCAGTAGCATCATGTCATTAAGCCAATAAGATGCGATGTTATTTCATGTAGCGTCCTCAGGAAGTGTTTGCGTGGCAAATGAAGCAACCAGGTAGGCTGAAAGTGGAAGGTGCACCTTCGAATGTAGCAAGAATTCTTGCCAGTATTCGTACATAAAGTGATGTCGAAGGCTCAGGTAATCAAAATCGCGCAACGGCCACTTTCGTATGGTGCATGCATTGTGCTGGAAGCAGCCTAGCTATGGAAACAGCTATGGACACAGAGTACTGTCGAAAACTGCGTGCTGACACAGAACGCTACGTAGTGGGCGGATAGTGCGTGACACGATAACATTTGCACTTCACACGGTCGAAATACTGACACACAACTCTAGCAGCTCTTTGAGCATTCACATACACTGGTGTTCAGCACAGCTCATGTTGTGGGTGTCGGATTAAGAAAGCTCTTTGAGAATATCGTCCAGATTGTATGCTGCAACTAGCAAGTGCGGCAAGATGTCAGTAGGTGGCGGGGTGCAGACGTGCTTCCTTGTGCGGCCTGTTGGTCTAGGGGTATGATTCCTGCTTTGGGTGCAGGAGGTCCCGGGTTCAAATCCCGGACAGGCCCTACTTTTCACTTTCGCGACAACCAAACACTACGATAAACTTGCGAGTTTCTGAAAGTAAGCCATGCAACAGGACAAACTGCATGTGAGCCACCGGCCCAAGAGACTGGCAAGTGCGTCATGTGGAAAGCAATCTACGTGGCAGGATTAAGCCGTCTTCGCTCACTTATATCTATACGTAAAGACTGGCACGTACAGCGATTCTATTCGTTTCCCAGGAACTAGTACATCGCATGCACGTTTGTAAAATGCATGAGCATGCAGCACCCAAAACGGAGAGATGTCTTTCCTGCTGGGAGAAACAGCTGAGGGCGTCTTCTCGCAGTTGAACCCCTTACGTTCCGTTATTAATCCTAGTATCAAAAGCATAAGCATTTGGAGCGTCCCCCATTCACGTGTGGACTGCTATTAACAATTTGCGTTACATGATCCTAGCTAAAATTCTGCATATACAATTACAACTACCGGCTCGTACACATTTCTAGAAACGAGCGCAAAACACTGCGTCAGGTTCCACCAAGACTCAAACTCGGATCGCTGGATTCAAAGTCCAGAGTGCTAACCATTACACCAAGGAACCGGATGCCTGTAGCGGTCTTCAATTCAGTAGCATCATGTCATTAAGCCTATAAGATGCGATGTTATTTCATGTAGCGTCCTCAGGAAGTGTTTGCGTGGCAAATGAAGCAACCAGGTAGGCTGAAAGTGGAAGGTGCACCTTCGAATGTAGCAAGAATTCTTGCCAGCATTCGTACATAAAGTGATGTCGAAGGCTCAGGTAATCAAAATCGCGCAACGGCCACTTTCGTATGGTGCATGCATTGTGCTGGAAGCAGCCTAGCTATGGAAACAGCTATGGACACAGAGTACTGTCGAAAACTGCGTGCTGACACAGAACGCTACGTAGTGGGCGGATAGTGCGTGACACGATAACATTTGCACTTCACACGGTCGAAATACTGACACACAACTCTAGCAGCTCTTTGAGCATTCACATACACTGGTGTTCAGCACAGCTCATGTTGTGGGTGTCGGATTAAGAAAGCTCTTTGAGAATATCGTCCAGATTGAATGCTGCAACTAGCAAGTGCGGCAAGATGTCAGTAGGTGGCGGGGTGCAGACGTGCTTCCTTGTGCGGCCTGTTGGTCTAGGGGTATGATTCCTGCTTTGGGTGCAGGATGTCCCGCGTTCAAATCCCGGACAGGCCCTATTTTTCACTTTCGCGACAACCAAACACTACGATAAACTTGCGAGTCTCTGAAAGTAAGCCATGCAACAGGACAAACTGCATGTGAGCCACCGGCCCAAGAGACTGGCAAGTGCGTCATGTGGAAAGCAATCTACGTGGCAGGATTAAGCCGTCTTCGCACACTTATATCTATACGTAAAGACTGGCACGTACAGCGATTCTATTCGTTTCCCAGGAACTAGTACATCGCATGCACGTTTGTAAAATGCATGCGCATGCAGCACCCAAAACGGAGAGATGTCTTTCCTGCTGGGAGAAACAGCTGAGGGCGTCTTCTCGCAGTTGAACCCCTTACGTTCCGTAATTAATCCTAGTATCAAAAGCATAAGCATTCGGAGCGTCCCCCATTCACGTGTGGACTGCTATTAACAATTTGCGTTACATGATCCTAGCTAAAATTCTGCATATACAATTCCAACTACCGGCTCGTACACATTTCTAGAAACGAGCGCAAAACACTGCGTCAGGTTCCACCAAGACTCGAACTCGGATCGCTGGATTCAAAGTCCAGAGTGCTAACCATTACACCAAGGAACCGGATGCCTGTAGCGGTCTTCAATTCAGTAGCATCATGTCATTAAGCCAATAAGATGCGATGTTATTTCATGTAGCGTCCTCAGGAAGTGTTTGCGTGGCAAATGAAGCAACCAGGTAGGCTGAAAGTGGAAGGTGCACCTTCGAATGTAGCAAGAATTCTTGCCAGTATTCGTACATAAAGTGATGTCGAAGGCTCAGGTAATCAAAATCGCGCAACGGCCACTTTCGTATGGTGCATGCATTGTGCTGGAAGCAGCCTAGCTATGGAAACAGCTATGGACACAGAGTACTGTCGAAAACTGCGTGCTGACACAGAACGCTACGTAGTGGGCGGATAGTGCGTGACACGATAACATTTGCACTTCACACGGTCGAAATACTGACACACAACTCTAGCAGCTCTTTCAGCATTCACATACACTGGTGTTCAGCACAGCTCATGTTGTGGGTGTCGGATTAAGAAAGCTCTTTGAGAATATCGTCCAGATTGTATGCTGCAACTAGCAAGTGCGGCAAGATGTCAGTAGGTGGCGGGGTGCAGACGTGCTTCCTTGTGCGGCCTGTTGGTCTAGGGGTATGATTCCTGCTTTGGGTGCAGGATGTCCCGGGTTCAAATCCCGGACAGGCCCTACTTTTCACTTTCGCGACAACCAAACACTACGATAAACTTGCGAGTTTCTGAAAGTAAGCCATGCAACAGGACAAACTGCATGTGAGCCACCGGCCCAAGAGACTGGCAAGTGCGTCATGTGGAAAGCAATCTACGTGGCAGGATTAAGCCGTCTTCGCTCACTTATATCTATACGTAAAGACTGGCACGTACAGCGATTCTATTCGTTTCCCAGGAACTAGTACATCGCATGCACGTTTGTAAAATGCATGCGCATGCAGCACCCAAAACGGAGAGATGTCTTTCCTGCTGGGAGAAACAGCTGAGGGCGTCTTCTCGCAGTTGAACCCCTTACGTTCCGTTATTAATCCTAGTATCAAAAGCATAAGCATTTGGAGCGTCCCCCATTCACGTGTGGACTGCTATTTACAATTTGCGTTACATGATCATAGCTAAAATTCTGCATATACAATTCCAACTACCGGCTCGTACACATTTCTAGAAACGAGCGCAAAACACTGCGTCAGGTTCCACCAAGACTCGAACTCGGATCGCTGGATTCAAAGTCCAGAGTGCTAACCATTACACCAAGGAACCGGATGCCTGTAGCGGTCTTCAATTCAGTAGCATCATGTCATTAAGCCAATAAGATGCGATGTTATTTCATGTAGCGTCCTCAGGAAGTGTTTGCGTGGCAAATGAAGCAACCAGGTAGGCTGAAAGTGGAAGGTGCACCTTCGAATGTAGCAAGAATTCTTGCCAGTATTCGTACATAAAGTGATGTCGAAGGCTCAGGTAATCAAAATCGCGCAACGGCCACTTTCGTATGGTGCATGCATTGTGCTGGAAGCAGCCTAGCTATGGAAACAGCTATGGACACAGAGTACTGTCGAAAACTGCGTGCTGACACAGAACGCTACGTAGTGGGCGGATAGTGCGTGACACGATAACATTTGCACTTCACACGGTCGAAATACTGACACACAACTCTAGCAGCTCTTTCAGCATTCACATACACTGGTGTTCAGCACAGCTCATGTTGTGGGTGTCGGATTAAGAAAGCTCTTTGAGAATATCGTCCAGATTGAATGCTGCAACTAGCAAGTGCGGCAAGATGTCAGTAGGTGGCGGGGTGCAGACGTGCTTCCTTGTGCGGCCTGTTGGTCTAGGGGTATGATTCCTGCTTTGGGTGCAGAATGTCCCGCGTTCAAATCCCGGACAGGCCCTATTTTTCACTTTCGCGACAACCAAACACTACGATAAACTTGCGAGTCTCTGAAAGTAAGCCATGCAACAGGACAAACTGCATGTGAGCCACCGGCCCAAGAGACTGGCAAGTGCGTCATGTGGAAAGCAATCTACGTGGCAGGATTAAGCCGTCTTCGCACACTTATATCTATACGTAAAGACTGGCACGTACAGCGATTCTATTCGTTTCCCAGGAACTAGTACATCGCATGCACGTTTGTAAAATGCATGCGCATGCAGCACCCAAAACGGAGAGATGTCTTTCCTGCTGAAAGAAACAGCTGAGGGCGTCTTGTCGCAGTTGAACCCCTTACGTTCCGTAATTAATCCTAGTATCAAAAGCATAAGCATTCGGAGCGTCCCCCATTCACGTGTGGACTGCTATTTACAATTTGCGTTACATGATCATAGCTAAAATTCTGCATATACAATTCCAACTACCGGCTCGTACACATTTCTAGAAACGAGCGCAAAACACTGCATCAGGTTCCACCAAGACTCGAACTCGGATCGCTGGATTCAAAGTCCAGAGTGCTAACCATTACACCAAGGAACCGGATGCCTGTAGCGGTCTTCAATTCAGTAGCATCATGTCATTAAGCCAATAAGATGCGATGTTATTTCATGTAGCGTCCTCAGGAAGTGTTTGCGTGGCAAATGAAGCAACCAGGTAGGCTGAAAGTGGAAGGTGCACCTTCGAATGTAGCAAGAATTCTTGCCAGTATTCGTACATAAAGTGATGTCGAAGGCTCAGGTAATCAAAATCGCGCAACGGCCACTTTCGTATGGTGCATGCATTGTGCTGGAAGCAGCCTAGCTATGGAAACAGCTATGGACACAGAGTACTGTCGAAAACTGCGTGCTGACACAGAACGCTACGTAGTGGGCGGATAGTGCGTGACACGATAACATTTGCACTTCACACGGTCGAAATACTGACACACAACTCTAGCAGCTCTTTGAGCATTCACATACACTGGTGTTCAGCACAGCTCATGTTGTGGGTGTCGGATTAAGAAAGCTCTTTGAGAATATCGTCCAGATTGTATGCTGCAACTAGCAAGTGCGGCAAAATGACAGTAGGTGGCGGGGTGCAGACGTGCGGCCTGTTGGTCTAGGGGTATGATTCTGCTTTGGGTGCAGGATGTCCCGGGTACAAATCCCGGACAGGCCCTATTTTTCACTTTCGCGACAACCAAACACTACGATAAACTTGCGAGTCTCTGAAAGTAAGCCATGCAACAGGACAAACTGCATGTGAGCCACCGGCCCAAGAGACTGGCAAGTGCGTCATGTGGAAAGCAATCTACGTGGCAGGATTAAGCCGTCTTTGCTCACTTATATCTATACGTAAAGACTGGCACGTACAGCGATTCTATTCGTTTCCCAGGAACTAGTACATCGCATGCACGTTTGTAAAATGCATGCGCATGCAGCACCCAAAACGGAGAGATGTCTTTCCTGCTGGGAGAAACAGCTGAGGGCGTCTTCTCGCAGTTGAACCCCTTACGTTCCGTTATTAATCCTAGTATCAAAAGCATAAGCATTTGGAGCGTCCCCCATTCACGTGTGGACTGCTATTAACAATTTGCGTTACATGATCCTAGCTAAAATTCTGCATATACAATTCCAACTACCGGCTCTTACACATTTCTAGAAACGAGCGCAAAACACAGCGTCAGGTTCCACCGAGACTCGAACTCGGATCGCTGGATTCAACTACCGGCTCTTACACATTTCTAGAAACGAGCGCAAAACACAGCGTCAGGTTCCACCGAGACTCGAACTCGGATCGCTGGATTCAAAGTCCAGAGTGCTAACCATTACACCATGGAACCGGATGCCTGTAGCGGTCTTCAATTCAGTAGCATCATGTCATTAAGCCAATAAGATGCGATGTTATTTCATGTAGCGTCCTCAGGAAGTGTTTGCGTGGCAAATGAAGCAACCAGGTAGGCTGAAAGTGGAAGGTGCACCTTCGAATGTAGCAAGAATTCTTGCCAGTATTCGTACATAAAGTGATGTCGAAGGCTCAGGTAATCAAAATCGCGCAACGGCCACTTTCGTATGGTGCATGCATTGTGCTGGAAGCAGCCTAGCTATGGAAACAGCTATGGACACAGAGTACTGTCGAAAACTGCGTGCTGACACAGAACGCTACGTAGTGGGCGGATAGTGCGTGACACGATAACATTTGCACTTCACACGGTCGAAATACTGACACACAACTCTAGCAGCTCTTTGAGCATTCACATACACTGGTGTTCAGCACAGCTCATGTTGTGGGTGTCGGATTAAGAAAGCTCTTTGAGAATATCGTCCAGATTGTATGCTGCAACTAGCAAGTGCGGCAAGATGTCAGTAGGTGGCGGGGTGCAGACGTGCTTCCTTGTGCGGCCTGTTGGTCTAGGGGTATGATTCCTGCTTTGGTGCAGGAGGTGCCGGGTTCAAATCCCGGACAGGCCCTACTTTTCACTTTCGCGACAACCAAACACTACGATAAACTTGCGAGTTTCTGAAAGTAAGCCATGCAACAGGACAAACTGCATGTGAGCCACCGGCCCAAGAGACTGGCAAGTGCGTCATGTGGAAAGCAATCTACGTGGCAGGATTAAGCCGTCTTCGCTCACTTATATCAATACGTAAAGACTGGCACGTACAGCGATTCTATTCGTTTCCCAGGAACTAGTACATCGCATGCACGTTTGTAAAATGCATGCGCATGCAGCACCCAAAACGGAGAGATGTCTTTCCTGCTGGGAGAAACAGCTGAGGGCGTCTTCTCGCAGTTGAACCCCTTACGTTCCGTTATTAATTCTAGTATCAAAAGCATAAGCATTTGGAGCGTCCCCCATTCACGTGTGGACTGCTATTAACAATTTGCGTTACATGATCCTAGCTAAAATTCTGCATATACAATTCCAACTACCGGCTCGTACACATTTCTAGAAACGAGCGCAAAACACTGCGTCAGGTTCCACCAAGACTCGAACTCGGATCGCTGGATTCAAAGTCCAGAGTGCTAACCATTACACCAAGGAACCGGATGCCTGTAGCGGTCTTCAATTCAGTAGCATCATGTCATTAAGCCAATAAGATGCGATGTTATTTCATGTAGCGTCCTCAGGAAGTGTTTGCGTGGCAAATGAAGCAACCAGGTAGGCTGAAAGTGGAAGGTGCACCTTCGAATGTAGCAAGAATTCTTGCCAGTATTCGTACATAAAGTGATGTCGAAGGCTCAGGTAATCAAAATCGCGCAACGGCCACTTTCGTATGGTGCATGCATTGTGCTGGAAGCAGCCTAGCTATGGAAACAGCTATGGACACAGAGTACTGTCGAAAACTGCGTGCTGACACAGAACGCTACGTAGTGGGCGGATAGTGCGTGACACGATAACATTTGCACTTCACACGGTCGAAATACTGACACACAACTCTAGCAGCTCTTTGAGCATTCACATACACTGGTGTTCAGCACAGCTCATGTTGTGGGTGTCGGATTAAGAAAGCTCTTTGAGAATATCGTCCAGATTGTATGCTGCAACTAGCAAGTGCGGCAAAATGTCAGTAGGTGGCGGGGTGCAGACGTGCGGCCTGTTGGTCTAGGGGTATGATTCTGCTTTGGGTGCAGGATGTCCCGGGTACAAATCCCGGACAGGCCCTATTTTTCACTTTCGCGACAACCAAACACTACGATAAACTTGCGAGTCTCTGAAAGTAAGCCATGCAACAGGACAAACTGCATGTGAGCCACCGGCCCAAGAGACTGGCAAGTGCGTCATGTGGAAAGCAATCTACGTGGCAGGATTAAGCCGTCTTTGCTCACTTATATCTATACGTAAAGACTGGCACGTACAGCGATTCTATTCGTTTCCCAGGAACTAGTACATCGCATGCACGTTTGTAAAATGCATGCGCATGCAGCACCCAAAACGGAGAGATGTCTTTCCTGCTGGGAGAAACAGCTGAGGGCGTCTTCTCGCAGTTGAACCCCTTACGTTCCGTTATTAATCCTAGTATCAAAAGCATAAGCATTTGGAGCGTCCCCCATTCACGTGTGGACTGCTATTAACAATTTGCGTTACATGATCCTAGCTAAAATTCTGCATATACAATTCCAACTACCGGCTCTTACACATTTCTAGAAACGAGCGCAAAACACAGCGTCAGGTTCCACCGAGACTCGAACTCGGATCGCTGGATTCAACTACCGGCTCTTACACATTTCTAGAAACGAGCGCAAAACACAGCGTCAGGTTCCACCGAGACTCGAACTCGGATCGCTGGATTCAAAGTCCAGAGTGCTAACCATTACACCATGGAACCGGATGCCTGTAGCGGTCTTCAATTCAGTAGCATCATGTCATTAAGCCAATAAGATGCGATGTTATTTCATGTAGCGTCCTCAGGAAGTGTTTGCGTGGCAAATGAAGCAACCAGGTAGGCTGAAAGTGGAAGGTGCACCTTCGAATGTAGCAAGAATTCTTGCCAGTATTCGTACATAAAGTGATGTCGAAGGCTCAGGTAATCAAAATCGCGCAACGGCCACTTTCGTATGGTGCATGCATTGTGCTGGAAGCAGCCTAGCTATGGAAACAGCTATGGACACAGAGTACTGTCGAAAACTGCGTGCTGACACAGAACGCTACGTAGTGGGCGGATAGTGCGTGACACGATAACATTTGCACTTCACACGGTCGAAATACTGACACACAACTCTAGCAGCTCTTTGAGCATTCACATACACTGGTGTTCAGCACAGCTCATGTTGTGGGTGTCGGATTAAGAAAGCTCTTTGAGAATATCGTCCAGATTGTATGCTGCAACTAGCAAGTGCGGCAAGATGTCAGTAGGTGGCGGGGTGCAGACGTGCTTCCTTGTGCGGCCTGTTGGTCTAGGGGTATGATTCCTGCTTTGGTGCAGGAGGTGCCGGGTTCAAATCCCGGACAGGCCCTACTTTTCACTTTCGCGACAACCAAACACTACGATAAACTTGCGAGTTTCTGAAAGTAAGCCATGCAACAGGACAAACTGCATGTGAGCCACCGGCCCAAGAGACTGGCAAGTGCGTCATGTGGAAAGCAATCTACGTGGCAGGATTAAGCCGTCTTCGCTCACTTATATCAATACGTAAAGACTGGCACGTACAGCGATTCTATTCGTTTCCCAGGAACTAGTACATCGCATGCACGTTTGTAAAATGCATGCGCATGCAGCACCCAAAACGGAGAGATGTCTTTCCTGCTGGGAGAAACAGCTGAGGGCGTCTTCTCGCAGTTGAACCCCTTACGTTCCGTTATTAATTCTAGTATCAAAAGCATAAGCATTTGGAGCGTCCCCCATTCACGTGTGGACTGCTATTAACAATTTGCGTTACATGATCCTAGCTAAAATTCTGCATATACAATTCCAACTACCGGCTCGTACACATTTCTAGAAACGAGCGCAAAACACAGCGTCAGGTTCCACCAAGACTCGAACTCGGATCGCTGGATTCAAAGTCCAGAGTGCTAACCATTACACCAAGGAACCGGATGCCTGTAGCGGTCTTCAATTCAGTAGCATCATGTCATTAAGCCAATAAGATGCGATGTTATTTCATGTAGCGTCCTCAGGAAGTGTTTGCGTGGCAAATGAAGCAACCAGGTAGGCTGAAAGTGGAAGGTGCACCTTCGAATGTAGCAAGAATTCTTGCCAGTATTCGTACATAAAGTGATGTCGAAGGCTCAGGTAATCAAAATCGCGCAACGGCCACTTTCGTATGGTGCATGCATTGTGCTGGAAGCAGCCTAGCTATGGAAACAGCTATGGACACAGAGTACTGTCGAAAACTGCGTGCTGACACAGAACGCTACGTAGTGGGCGGATAGTGCGTGACACGATAACATTTGCACTTCACACGGTCGAAATACTGACACACAACTCTAGCAGCTCTTTCAGCATTCACATACACTGGTGTTCAGCACAGCTCATGTTGTGGGTGTCGGATTAAGAAAGCTCTTTGAGAATATCGTCCAGATTGTATGCTGCAACTAGCAAGTGCGGCAAGATGTCAGTAGGTGGCGGGGTGCAGACGTGCTTCCTTGTGCGGCCTGTTGGTCTAGGGGTATGATTCCTGCTTTGGGTGCAGGAGGTCCCGGGTTCAAATCCCGGACAGGCCCTACTTTTCACTTTCGCGACAACCAAACACTACGATAAACTTGCGAGTTTCTGAAAGTAAGCCATGCAACAGGACAAACTGCATGTGAGCCACCGGCCCAAGAGACTGGCAAGTGCGTCATGTGGAAAGCAATCTACGTGGCAGGATTAAGCCGTCTTCGCTCACTTATATCTATACGTAAAGACTGGCACGTACAGCGATTCTATTCGTTTCCCAGGAACTAGTACATCGCATGCACGTTTGTATAATGCATGCGCATGCAGCACCCAAAACGGAGAGATGTCTTTCCTGCTGGGAGAAACAGCTGAGGGCGTCTTCTCGCAGTTGAACCCCTTACGTTCCGTTATTAATTCTAGTATCAAAAGCATAAGCATTTGGAGCGTCCCCCATTCACGTGTGGACTGCTATTAACAATTTGCGTTACATGATCCTAGCTAAAATTCTGCATATACAATTCCAACTACCGGCTCGTACACATTTCTAGAAACGAGCGCAAAACACTGCGTCAGGTTCCACCAAGACTCGAACTCGGATCGCTGGATTCAAAGTCCAGAGTGCTAACCATTACACCAAGGAACCGGATGCCTGTAGCGGTCTTCAATTCAGTAGCATCATGTCATTAAGCCAATAAGATGCGATGTTATTTCATGTAGCGTCCTCAGGAAGTGTTTGCGTGGCAAATGAAGCAACCAGGTAGGCTGAAAGTGGAAGGTGCACCTTCGAATGTAGCAAGAATTCTTGCCAGTATTCGTACATAAAGTGATGTCGAAGGCTCAGGTAATCAAAATCGCGCAACGGCCACTTTCGTATGGTGCATGCATTGTGCTGGAAGCAGCCTAGCTATGGAAACAGCTATGGACACAGAGTACTGTCGAAAACTGCGTGCTGACACAGAACGCTACGTAGTGGGCGGATAGTGCGTGACACGATAACATTTGCACTTCACACGGTCGAAATACTGACACACAACTCTAGCAGCTCTTTGAGCATTCACATACACTGGTGTTCAGCACAGCTCATGTTGTGGGTGTCGGATTAAGAAAGCTCTTTGAGAATATCGTCCAGATTGAATGCTGCAACTAGCAAGTGCGGCAAGATGTCAGTAGGTGGCGGGGTGCAGACGTGCTTCCTTGTGCGGCCTGTTGGTCTAGGGGTATGATTCCTGCTTTGGGTGCAGGATGTCCCGCGTTCAAATCCCGGACAGGCCCTATTTTTCACTTTCGCGACAACCAAACACTACGATAAACTTGCGAGTCTCTGAAAGTAAGCCATGCAACAGGACAAACTGCATGTGAGCCACCGGCCCAAGAGACTGGCAAGTGCGTCATGTGGAAAGCAATCTACGTGGCAGGATTAAGCCGTCTTCGCACACTTATATCTATACGTAAAGACTGGCACGTACAGCGATTCTATTCGTTTCCCAGGAACTAGTACATCGCATGCACGTTTGTAAAATGCATGCGCATGCAGCACCCAAAACGGAGAGATGTCTTTCCTGCTGGGAGAAACAGCTGAGGGCGTCTTCTCGCAGTTGAACCCCTTACGTTCCGTAATTAATCCTAGTATCAAAAGCATAAGCATTCGGAGCGTCCCCCATTCACGTGTGGACTGCTATTAACAATTTGCGTTACATGATCCTAGCTAAAATTCTGCATATACAATTCCAACTACCGGCTCGTACACATTTCTAGAAACGAGCGCAAAACACTGCGTCAGGTTCCACCAAGACTCGAACTCGGATCGCTGGATTCAAAGTCCAGAGTGCTAACCATTACACCAAGGAACCGGATGCCTGTAGCGGTCTTCAATTCAGTAGCATCATGTCATTAAGCCAATAAGATGCGATGTTATTTCATGTAGCGTCCTCAGGAAGTGTTTGCGTGGCAAATGAAGCAACCAGGTAGGCTGAAAGTGGAAGGTGCACCTTCGAATGTAGCAAGAATTCTTGCCAGTATTCGTACATAAAGTGATGTCGAAGGCTCAGGTAATCAAAATCGCGCAACGGCCACTTTCGTATGGTGCATGCATTGTGCTGGAAGCAGCCTAGCTATGGAAACAGCTATGGACACAGAGTACTGTCGAAAACTGCGTGCTGACACAGAACGCTACGTAGTGGGCGGATAGTGCGTGACACGATAACATTTGCACTTCACACGGTCGAAATACTGACACACAACTCTAGCAGCTCTTTCAGCATTCACATACACTGGTGTTCAGCACAGCTCATGTTGTGGGTGTCGGATTAAGAAAGCTCTTTGAGAATATCGTCCAGATTGTATGCTGCAACTAGCAAGTGCGGCAAGATGTCAGTAGGTGGCGGGGTGCAGACGTGCTTCCTTGTGCGGCCTGTTGGTCTAGGGGTATGATTCCTGCTTTGGGTGCAGGATGTCCCGGGTTCAAATCCCGGACAGGCCCTACTTTTCACTTTCGCGACAACCAAACACTACGATAAACTTGCGAGTTTCTGAAAGTAAGCCATGCAACAGGACAAACTGCATGTGAGCCACCGGCCCAAGAGACTGGCAAGTGCGTCATGTGGAAAGCAATCTACGTGGCAGGATTAAGCCGTCTTCGCTCACTTATATCTATACGTAAAGACTGGCACGTACAGCGATTCTATTCGTTTCCCAGGAACTAGTACATCGCATGCACGTTTGTAAAATGCATGCGCATGCAGCACCCAAAACGGAGAGATGTCTTTCCTGCTGGGAGAAACAGCTGAGGGCGTCTTCTCGCAGTTGAACCCCTTACGTTCCGTTATTAATCCTAGTATCAAAAGCATAAGCATTTGGAGCGTCCCCCATTCACGTGTGGACTGCTATTTACAATTTGCGTTACATGATCATAGCTAAAATTCTGCATATACAATTCCAACTACCGGCTCGTACACATTTCTAGAAACGAGCGCAAAACACTGCGTCAGGTTCCACCAAGACTCGAACTCGGATCGCTGGATTCAAAGTCCAGAGTGCTAACCATTACACCAAGGAACCGGATGCCTGTAGCGGTCTTCAATTCAGTAGCATCATGTCATTAAGCCAATAAGATGCGATGTTATTTCATGTAGCGTCCTCAGGAAGTGTTTGCGTGGCAAATGAAGCAACCAGGTAGGCTGAAAGTGGAAGGTGCACCTTCGAATGTAGCAAGAATTCTTGCCAGTATTCGTACATAAAGTGATGTCGAAGGCTCAGGTAATCAAAATCGCGCAACGGCCACTTTCGTATGGTGCATGCATTGTGCTGGAAGCAGCCTAGCTATGGAAACAGCTATGGACACAGAGTACTGTCGAAAACTGCGTGCTGACACAGAACGCTACGTAGTGGGCGGATAGTGCGTGACACGATAACATTTGCACTTCACACGGTCGAAATACTGACACACAACTCTAGCAGCTCTTTCAGCATTCACATACACTGGTGTTCAGCACAGCTCATGTTGTGGGTGTCGGATTAAGAAAGCTCTTTGAGAATATCGTCCAGATTGTATGCTGCAACTAGCAAGTGCGGCAAGATGTCAGTAGGTGGCGGGGTGCAGACGTGCTTCCTTGTGCGGCCTGTTGGTCTAGGGGTATGATTCCTGCTTTGGGTGCAGGATGTCCCGGGTTCAAATCCCGGACAGGCCCTACTTTTCACTTTCGCGACAACCAAACACTACGATAAACTTGCGAGTTTCTGAAAGTAAGCCATGCAACAGGACAAACTGCATGTGAGCCACCGGCCCAAGAGACTGGCAAGTGCGTCATGTGGAAAGCAATCTACGTGGCAGGATTAAGCCGTCTTCGCTCACTTATATCTATACGTAAAGACTGGCACGTACAGCGATTCTATTCGTTTCCCAGGAACTAGTACATCGCATGCACGTTTGTAAAATGCATGCGCATGCAGCACCCAAAACGGAGAGATGTCTTTCCTGCTGGGAGAAACAGCTGAGGGCGTCTTCTCGCAGTTGAACCCCTTACGTTCCGTTATTAATCCTAGTATCAAAAGCATAAGCATTTGGAGCGTCCCCCATTCACGTGTGGACTGCTATTTACAATTTGCGTTACATGATCATAGCTAAAATTCTGCATATACAATTCCAACTACCGGCTCGTACACATTTCTAGAAACGAGCGCAAAACACTGCGTCAGGTTCCACCAAGACTCGAACTCGGATCGCTGGATTCAAAGTCCAGAGTGCTAACCATTACACCAAGGAACCGGATGCCTGTAGCGGTCTTCAATTCAGTAGCATCATGTCATTAAGCCAATAAGATGCGATGTTATTTCATGTAGCGTCCTCAGGAAGTGTTTGCGTGGCAAATGAAGCAACCAGGTAGGCTGAAAGTGGAAGGTGCACCTTCGAATGTAGCAAGAATTCTTGCCAGTATTCGTACATAAAGTGATGTCGAAGGCTCAGGTAATCAAAATCGCGCAACGGCCACTTTCGTATGGTGCATGCATTGTGCTGGAAGCAGCCTAGCTATGGAAACAGCTATGGACACAGAGTACTGTCGAAAACTGCGTGCTGACACAGAACGCTACGTAGTGGGCGGATAGTGCGTGACACGATAACATTTGCACTTCACACGGTCGAAATACTGACACACAACTCTAGCAGCTGTTTGAGCATTCACATACACTGGTGTTCAGCACAGCTCATGTTGTGGGTGTCGGATTAAGAAAGCTCTTTGAGAATATCGTCCAGATTGTATGCTGCAACTAGCAAGTGCGGCAAAATGTCAGTAGGTGGCGGGGTGCAGACGTGCGGCCTGTTGGTCTAGGTGTATGATTCTGCTTTGGGTGCAGGATGTCCCGGGTACAAATCCCGGACAGGCCCTATTTTTCACTTTCGCGACAACCAAACACTACGATAAACTTGCGAGTCTCTGAAAGTAAGCCATGCAACAGGACAAACTGCATGTGAGCCACCGGCCCAAGAGACTGGCAAGTGCGTCATGTGGAAAGCAATCCACGTGGCAGGATTAAGCCGTCTTTGCTCACTTATATCTATACGTAAAGACTGGCACGTACAGCGATTCTATTCGTTTCCCAGGAACTAGTACATCGCATGCACGTTTGTAAAATGCATGCGCATGCAGCACCCAAAACGGAGAGATGTCTTTCCTGCTGGGAGAAACAGCTGAGGGCGTCTTCTCGCAGTTGAACCCCTTACGTTCCGTTATTAATCCTAGTATCAAAAGCATAAGCATTTGGAGCGTCCCCCATTCACGTGTGGACTGCTATTAACAATTTGCGTTACATGATCCTAGCTAAAATTCTGCATATACAATTCCAACTACCGGCTCTTACACATTTCTAGAAACGAGCGCAAAACACAGCGTCAGGTTCCACCGAGACTCGAACTCGGATCGCTGGATTCAACTACCGGCTCTTACACATTTCTAGAAACGAGCGCAAAACACAGCGTCAGGTTCCACCGAGACTCGAACTCGGATCGCTGGATTCAAAGTCCAGAGTGCTAACCATTACACCATGGAACCGGATGCCTGTAGCGGTCTTCAATTCAGTAGCATCATGTCATTAAGCCAATAAGATGAGATGTTATTTCATGTAGCGTCCTCAGGAAGTGTTTGCGTGGCAAATGAAGCAACCAGGTAGGCTGAAAGTCGAAGGTGCACCTTCGAATGTAGCAAGAATTCTTGCCAGTATTCGTACATAAAGTGATGTCGAAGGCTCAGGTAATCAAAATCGCGCAACGGCCACTTTCGTATGGTGCATGCATTGTGCTGGAAGCAGCCTAGCTATGGAAACAGCTATGGACACAGAGTACTGTCGAAAACTGCGTGCTGACACAGAACGCTACGTACTGGGCGGATAGTGCGTGACACGATAGCATTTGCACTTCACACGGTCGAAATACTGACACACAACTCTAGCAGCTCTTTGAGCATTCACATACACTGGTGTTCAGCACAGCTCATGTTGTGGGTGTCGGATTAAGAAAGCTCTTTGAGAATATCGTCCAGATTGTATGCTGCAACTAGCAAGTGCGGCAAGATGTCAGTAGGTGGCGGGGTGCAGACGTGCTTCCTTGTGCGGCCTGTTGGTCTAGGGGTATGATTCCTGCTTTGGTGCAGGAGGTGCCGGGTTCAAATCCCGGACAGGCCCTACTTTTCACTTTCGCGACAACCAAACACTACGATAAACTTGCGAGTTTCTGAAAGTAAGCCATGCAACAGGACAAACTGCATGTGAGCCACCGGCCCAAGAGACTGGCAAGTGCGTCATGTGGAAAGCAATCTACGTGGCAGGATTAAGCCGTCTTCGCTCACTTATATCAATACGTAAAGACTGGCACGTACAGCGATTCTATTCGTTTCCCAGGAACTAGTACATCGCATGCACGTTTGTAAAATGCATGCGCATGCAGCACCCAAAACGGAGAGATGTCTTTCCTGCTGGGAGAAACAGCTGAGGGCGTCTTCTCGCAGTTGAACCCCTTACGTTCCGTTATTAATTCTAGTATCAAAAGCATAAGCATTTGGAGCGTCCCCCATTCACGTGTGGACTGCTATTAACAATTTGCGTTACATGATCCTAGCTAAAATTCTGCATATACAATTCCAACTACCGGCTCGTACACATTTCTAGAAACGAGCGCAAAACACTGCGTCAGGTTCCACCAAGACTCGAACTCGGATCGCTGGATTCAAAGTCCAGAGTGCTAACCATTACACCAAGGAACCGGATGCCTGTAGCGGTCTTCAATTCAGTAGCATCATGTCATTAAGCCAATAAGATGCGATGTTATTTCATGTAGCGTCCTCAGGAAGTGTTTGCGTGGCAAATGAAGCAACCAGGTAGGCTGAAAGTGGAAGGTGCACCTTCGAATGTAGCAAGAATTCTTGCCAGTATTCGTACATAAAGTGATGTCGAAGGCTCAGGTAATCAAAATCGCGCAACGGCCACTTTCGTATGGTGCATGCATTGTGCTGGAAGCAGCCTAGCTATGGAAACAGCTATGGACACAGAGTACTGTCGAAAACTGCGTGCTGACACAGAACGCTACGTAGTGGGCGGATAGTGCGTGACACGATAACATTTGCACTTCACACGGTCGAAATACTGACACACAACTCTAGCAGCTCTTTGAGCATTCACATACACTGGTGTTCAGCACAGCTCATGTTGTGGGTGTCGGATTAAGAAAGCTCTTTGAGAATATCGTCCAGATTGTATGCTGCAACTAGCAAGTGCGGCAAAATGTCAGTAGGTGGCGGGGTGCAGACGTGCGGCCTGTTGGTCTAGGGGTATGATTCTGCTTTGGGTGCAGGATGTCCCGGGTACAAATCCCGGACAGGCCCTATTTTTCACTTTCGCGACAACCAAACACTACGATAAACTTGCGAGTCTCTGAAAGTAAGCCATGCAACAGGACAAACTGCATGTGAGCCACCGGCCCAAGAGACTGGCAAGTGCGTCATGTGGAAAGCAATCTACGTGGCAGGATTAAGCCGTCTTTGCTCACTTATATCTATACGTAAAGACTGGCACGTACAGCGATTCTATTCGTTTCCCAGGAACTAGTACATCGCATGCACGTTTGTAAAATGCATGCGCATGCAGCACCCAAAACGGAGAGATGTCTTTCCTGCTGGGAGAAACAGCTGAGGGCGTCTTCTCGCAGTTGAACCCCTTACGTTCCGTTATTAATCCTAGTATCAAAAGCATAAGCATTTGGAGCGTCCCCCATTCACGTGTGGACTGCTATTAACAATTTGCGTTACATGATCCTAGCTAAAATTCTGCATATACAATTCCAACTACCGGCTCTTACACATTTCTAGAAACGAGCGCAAAACACAGCGTCAGGTTCCACCGAGACTCGAACTCGGATCGCTGGATTCAACTACCGGCTCTTACACATTTCTAGAAACGAGCGCAAAACACAGCGTCAGGTTCCACCGAGACTCGAACTCGGATCGCTGGATTCAAAGTCCAGAGTGCTAACCATTACACCATGGAACCGGATGCCTGTAGCGGTCTTCAATTCAGTAGCATCATGTCATTAAGCCAATAAGATGCGATGTTATTTCATGTAGCGTCCTCAGGAAGTGTTTGCGTGGCAAATGAAGCAACCAGGTAGGCTGAAAGTGGAAGGTGCACCTTCGAATGTAGCAAGAATTCTTGCCAGTATTCGTACATAAAGTGATGTCGAAGGCTCAGGTAATCAAAATCGCGCAACGGCCACTTTCGTATGGTGCATGCATTGTGCTGGAAGCAGCCTAGCTATGGAAACAGCTATGGACACAGAGTACTGTCGAAAACTGCGTGCTGACACAGAACGCTACGTAGTGGGCGGATAGTGCGTGACACGATAACATTTGCACTTCACACGGTCGAAATACTGACACACAACTCTAGCAGCTCTTTGAGCATTCACATACACTGGTGTTCAGCACAGCTCATGTTGTGGGTGTCGGATTAAGAAAGCTCTTTGAGAATATCGTCCAGATTGTATGCTGCAACTAGCAAGTGCGGCAAGATGTCAGTAGGTGGCGGGGTGCAGACGTGCTTCCTTGTGCGGCCTGTTGGTCTAGGGGTATGATTCCTGCTTTGGTGCAGGAGGTGCCGGGTTCAAATCCCGGACAGGCCCTACTTTTCACTTTCGCGACAACCAAACACTACGATAAACTTGCGAGTTTCTGAAAGTAAGCCATGCAACAGGACAAACTGCATGTGAGCCACCGGCCCAAGAGACTGGCAAGTGCGTCATGTGGAAAGCAATCTACGTGGCAGGATTAAGCCGTCTTCGCTCACTTATATCAATACGTAAAGACTGGCACGTACAGCGATTCTATTCGTTTCCCAGGAACTAGTACATCGCATGCACGTTTGTAAAATGCATGCGCATGCAGCACCCAAAACGGAGAGATGTCTTTCCTGCTGGGAGAAACAGCTGAGGGCGTCTTCTCGCAGTTGAACCCCTTACGTTCCGTTATTAATTCTAGTATCAAAAGCATAAGCATTTGGAGCGTCCCCCATTCACGTGTGGACTGCTATTAACAATTTGCGTTACATGATCCTAGCTAAAATTCTGCATATACAATTCCAACTACCGGCTCGTACACATTTCTAGAAACGAGCGCAAAACACAGCGTCAGGTTCCACCAAGACTCGAACTCGGATCGCTGGATTCAAAGTCCAGAGTGCTAACCATTACACCAAGGAACCGGATGCCTGTAGCGGTCTTCAATTCAGTAGCATCATGTCATTAAGCCAATAAGATGCGATGTTATTTCATGTAGCGTCCTCAGGAAGTGTTTGCGTGGCAAATGAAGCAACCAGGTAGGCTGAAAGTGGAAGGTGCACCTTCGAATGTAGCAAGAATTCTTGCCAGTATTCGTACATAAAGTGATGTCGAAGGCTCAGGTAATCAAAATCGCGCAACGGCCACTTTCGTATGGTGCATGCATTGTGCTGGAAGCAGCCTAGCTATGGAAACAGCTATGGACACAGAGTACTGTCGAAAACTGCGTGCTGACACAGAACGCTACGTAGTGGGCGGATAGTGCGTGACACGATAACATTTGCACTTCACACGGTCGAAATACTGACACACAACTCTAGCAGCTCTTTCAGCATTCACATACACTGGTGTTCAGCACAGCTCATGTTGTGGGTGTCGGATTAAGAAAGCTCTTTGAGAATATCGTCCAGATTGTATGCTGCAACTAGCAAGTGCGGCAAGATGTCAGTAGGTGGCGGGGTGCAGACGTGCTTCCTTGTGCGGCCTGTTGGTCTAGGGGTATGATTCCTGCTTTGGGTGCAGGAGGTCCCGGGTTCAAATCCCGGACAGGCCCTACTTTTCACTTTCGCGACAACCAAACACTACGATAAACTTGCGAGTTTCTGAAAGTAAGCCATGCAACAGGACAAACTGCATGTGAGCCACCGGCCCAAGAGACTGGCAAGTGCGTCATGTGGAAAGCAATCTACGTGGCAGGATTAAGCCGTCTTCGCTCACTTATATCTATACGTAAAGACTGGCACGTACAGCGATTCTATTCGTTTCCCAGGAACTAGTACATCGCATGCACGTTTGTATAATGCATGCGCATGCAGCACCCAAAACGGAGAGATGTCTTTCCTGCTGGGAGAAACAGCTGAGGGCGTCTTCTCGCAGTTGAACCCCTTACGTTCCGTTATTAATTCTAGTATCAAAAGCATAAGCATTTGGAGCGTCCCCCATTCACGTGTGGACTGCTATTAACAATTTGCGTTACATGATCCTAGCTAAAATTCTGCATATACAATTCCAACTACCGGCTCGTACACATTTCTAGAAACGAGCGCAAAACACTGCGTCAGGTTCCACCAAGACTCGAACTCGGATCGCTGGATTCAAAGTCCAGAGTGCTAACCATTACACCAAGGAACCGGATGCCTGTAGCGGTCTTCAATTCAGTAGCATCATGTCATTAAGCCAATAAGATGCGATGTTATTTCATGTAGCGTCCTCAGGAAGTGTTTGCGTGGCAAATGAAGCAACCAGGTAGGCTGAAAGTGGAAGGTGCACCTTCGAATGTAGCAAGAATTCTTGCCAGTATTCGTACATAAAGTGATGTCGAAGGCTCAGGTAATCAAAATCGCGCAACGGCCACTTTCGTATGGTGCATGCATTGTGCTGGAAGCAGCCTAGCTATGGAAACAGCTATGGACACAGAGTACTGTCGAAAACTGCGTGCTGACACAGAACGCTACGTAGTGGGCGGATAGTGCGTGACACGATAACATTTGCACTTCACACGGTCGAAATACTGACACACAACTCTAGCAGCTCTTTGAGCATTCACATACACTGGTGTTCAGCACAGCTCATGTTGTGGGTGTCGGATTAAGAAAGCTCTTTGAGAATATCGTCCAGATTGTATGCTGCAACTAGCAAGTGCGGCAAGATGTCAGTATGTGGCGGGGTGCAGACGTGCTTCCTTGTGCGGCCTGTTGGTCTAGGGGTATGATTCCTGCTTTGGGTGCAGGAGGTCCCGGGTTCAAATCCCGGACAGGCCCTACTTTTCACTTTCGCGACAACCAAACACTACGATAAACTTGCGAGTTTCTGAAAGTAAGCCATGCAACAGGACAAACTGCATGTGAGCCACCGGCCCAAGAGACTGGCAAGTGCGTCATGTGGAAAGCAATCTACGTGGCAGGATTAAGCCGTCTTCGCTCACTTATATCTATACGTAAAGACTGGCACGTACAGCGATTCTATTCGTTTCCCAAGAACTAGTACATCGCATGCACGTTTGTAAAATGCATGAGCATGCAGCACCCAAAACGGAGAGATGTCTTTCCTGCTGGGAGAAACAGCTGAGGGCGTCTTCTCGCAGTTGAACCCCTTACGTTCCGTTATTAATCCTAGTATCAAAAGCATAAGCATTTGGAGCGTCCCCCATTCACGTGTGGACTGCTATTAACAATTTGCGTTACATGATCCTAGCTAAAATTCTGCATATACAATTACAACTACCGGCTCGTACACATTTCTAGAAACGAGCGCAAAACACTGCGTCAGGTTCCACCAAGACTCAAACTCGGATCGCTGGATTCAAAGTCCAGAGTGCTAACCATTACACCAAGGAACCGGATGCCTGTAGCGGTCTTCAATTCAGTAGCATCATGTCATTAAGCCTATAAGATGCGATGTTATTTCATGTAGCGTCCTCAGGAAGTGTTTGCGTGGCAAATGAAGCAACCAGGTAGGCTGAAAGTGGAAGGTGCACCTTCGAATGTAGCAAGAATTCTTGCCAGTATTCGTACATAAAGTGATGTCGAAGGCTCAGGTAATCAAAATCGCGCAACGGCCACTTTCGTATGGTGCATGCATTGTGCTGGAAGCAGCCTAGCTATGGAAACAGCTATGGACACAGAGTACTGTCGAAAACTGCGTGCTGACACAGAACGCTACGTAGTGGGCGGATAGTGCGTGACACGATAACATTTGCACTTCACACGGTCGAAATACTGACACACAACTCTAGCAGCTCTTTGAGCATTCACATACACTGGTGTTCAGCACAGCTCATGTTGTGGGTGTCGGATTAAGAAAGCTCTTTGAGAATATCGTCCAGATTGAATGCTGCAACTAGCAAGTGCGGCAAGATGTCAGTAGGTGGCGGGGTGCAGACGTGCTTCCTTGTGCGGCCTGTTGGTCTAGGGGTATGATTCCTGCTTTGGGTGCAGGATGTCCCGCGTTCAAATCCCGGACAGGCCCTATTTTTCACTTTCGCGACAACCAAACACTACGATAAACTTGCGAGTCTCTGAAAGTAAGCCATGCAACAGGACAAACTGCATGTGAGCCACCGGCCCAAGAGACTGGCAAGTGCGTCATGTGGAAAGCAATCTACGTGGCAGGATTAAGCCGTCTTCGCACACTTATATCTATACGTAAAGACTGGCACGTACAGCGATTCTATTCGTTTCCCAGGAACTAGTACATCGCATGCACGTTTGTAAAATGCATGCGCATGCAGCACCCAAAACGGAGAGATGTCTTTCCTGCTGGGAGAAACAGCTGAGGGCGTCTTCTCGCAGTTGAACCCCTTACGTTCCGTAATTAATCCTAGTATCAAAAGCATAAGCATTCGGAGCGTCCCCCATTCACGTGTGGACTGCTATTAACAATTTGCGTTACATGATCCTAGCTAAAATTCTGCATATACAATTCCAACTACCGGCTCGTACACATTTCTAGAAACGAGCGCAAAACACTGCGTCAGGTTCCACCAAGACTCGAACTCGGATCGCTGGATTCAAAGTCCAGAGTGCTAACCATTACACCAAGGAACCGGATGCCTGTAGCGGTCTTCAATTCAGTAGCATCATGTCATTAAGCCAATAAGATGCGATGTTATTTCATGTAGCGTCCTCAGGAAGTGTTTGCGTGGCAAATGAAGCAACCAGGTAGGCTGAAAGTGGAAGGTGCACCTTCGAATGTAGCAAGAATTCTTGCCAGTATTCGTACATAAAGTGATGTCGAAGGCTCAGGTAATCAAAATCGCGCAACGGCCACTTTCGTATGGTGCATGCATTGTGCTGGAAGCAGCCTAGCTATGGAAACAGCTATGGACACAGAGTACTGTCGAAAACTGCGTGCTGACACAGAACGCTACGTAGTGGGCGGATAGTGCGTGACACGATAACATTTGCACTTCACACGGTCGAAATACTGACACACAACTCTAGCAGCTCTTTCAGCATTCACATACACTGGTGTTCAGCACAGCTCATGTTGTGGGTGTCGGATTAAGAAAGCTCTTTGAGAATATCGTCCAGATTGTATGCTGCAACTAGCAAGTGCGGCAAGATGTCAGTAGGTGGCGGGGTGCAGACGTGCTTCCTTGTGCGGCCTGTTGGTCTAGGGGTATGATTCCTGCTTTGGGTGCAGGATGTCCCGGGTTCAAATCCCGGACAGGCCCTACTTTTCACTTTCGCGACAACCAAACACTACGATAAACTTGCGAGTTTCTGAAAGTAAGCCATGCAACAGGACAAACTGCATGTGAGCCACCGGCCCAAGAGACTGGCAAGTGCGTCATGTGGAAAGCAATCTACGTGGCAGGATTAAGCCGTCTTCGCTCACTTATATCTATACGTAAAGACTGGCACGTACAGCGATTCTATTCGTTTCCCAGGAACTAGTACATCGCATGCACGTTTGTAAAATGCATGCGCATGCAGCACCCAAAACGGAGAGATGTCTTTCCTGCTGGGAGAAACAGCTGAGGGCGTCTTCTCGCAGTTGAACCCCTTACGTTCCGTTATTAATCCTAGTATCAAAAGCATAAGCATTTGGAGCGTCCCCCATTCACGTGTGGACTGCTATTTACAATTTGCGTTACATGATCATAGCTAAAATTCTGCATATACAATTCCAACTACCGGCTCGTACACATTTCTAGAAACGAGCGCAAAACACTGCGTCAGGTTCCACCAAGACTCGAACTCGGATCGCTGGATTCAAAGTCCAGAGTGCTAACCATTACACCAAGGAACCGGATGCCTGTAGCGGTCTTCAATTCAGTAGCATCATGTCATTAAGCCAATAAGATGCGATGTTATTTCATGTAGCGTCCTCAGGAAGTGTTTGCGTGGCAAATGAAGCAACCAGGTAGGCTGAAAGTGGAAGGTGCACCTTCGAATGTAGCAAGAATTCTTGCCAGTATTCGTACATAAAGTGATGTCGAAGGCTCAGGTAATCAAAATCGCGCAACGGCCACTTTCGTATGGTGCATGCATTGTGCTGGAAGCAGCCTAGCTATGGAAACAGCTATGGACACAGAGTACTGTCGAAAACTGCGTGCTGACACAGAACGCTACGTAGTGGGCGGATAGTGCGTGACACGATAACATTTGCACTTCACACGGTCGAAATACTGACACACAACTCTAGCAGCTCTTTCAGCATTCACATACACTGGTGTTCAGCACAGCTCATGTTGTGGGTGTCGGATTAAGAAAGCTCTTTGAGAATATCGTCCAGATTGTATGCTGCAACTAGCAAGTGCGGCAAAATGTCAGTAGGTGGCGGGGTGCAGACGTGCGGCCTGTTGGTCTAGGTGTATGATTCTGCTTTGGGTGCAGGATGTCCCGGGTACAAATCCCGGACAGGCCCTATTTTTCACTTTCGCGACAACCAAACACTACGATAAACTTGCGAGTCTCTGAAAGTAAGCCATGCAACAGGACAAACTGCATGTGAGCCACCGGCCCAAGAGACTGGCAAGTGCGTCATGTGGAAAGCAATCCACGTGGCAGGATTAAGCCGTCTTTGCTCACTTATATCTATACGTAAAGACTGGCACGTACAGCGATTCTATTCGTTTCCCAGGAACTAGTACATCGCATGCACGTTTGTAAAATGCATGCGCATGCAGCACCCAAAACGGAGAGATGTCTTTCCTGCTGGGAGAAACAGCTGAGGGCGTCTTCTCGCAGTTGAACCCCTTACGTTCCGTTATTAATCCTAGTATCAAAAGCATAAGCATTTGGAGCGTCCCCCATTCACGTGTGGACTGCTATTAACAATTTGCGTTACATGATCCTAGCTAAAATTCTGCATATACAATTCCAACTACCGGCTCTTACACATTTCTAGAAACGAGCGCAAAACACAGCGTCAGGTTCCACCGAGACTCGAACTCGGATCGCTGGATTCAACTACCGGCTCTTACACATTTCTAGAAACGAGCGCAAAACACAGCGTCAGGTTCCACCGAGACTCGAACTCGGATCGCTGGATTCAAAGTCCAGAGTGCTAACCATTACACCATGGAACCGGATGCCTGTAGCGGTCTTCAATTCAGTAGCATCATGTCATTAAGCCAATAAGATGAGATGTTATTTCATGTAGCGTCCTCAGGAAGTGTTTGCGTGGCAAATGAAGCAACCAGGTAGGCTGAAAGTCGAAGGTGCACCTTCGAATGTAGCAAGAATTCTTGCCAGTATTCGTACATAAAGTGATGTCGAAGGCTCAGGTAATCAAAATCGCGCAACGGCCACTTTCGTATGGTGCATGCATTGTGCTGGAAGCAGCCTAGCTATGGAAACAGCTATGGACACAGAGTACTGTCGAAAACTGCGTGCTGACACAGAACGCTACGTAGTGGGCGGATAGTGCGTGACACGATAGCATTTGCACTTCACACGGTCGAAATACTGACACACAACTCTAGCAGCTCTTTGAGCATTCACATACACTGGTGTTCAGCACAGCTCATGTTGTGGGTGTCGGATTAAGAAAGCTCTTTGAGAATATCGTCCAGATTGTATGCTGCAACTAGCAAGTGCGGCAAGATGTCAGTAGGTGGCGGGGTGCAGACGTGCTTCCTTGTGCGGCCTGTTGGTCTAGGGGTATGATTCCTGCTTTGGTGCAGGAGGTGCCGGGTTCAAATCCCGGACAGGCCCTACTTTTCACTTTCGCGACAACCAAACACTACGATAAACTTGCGAGTTTCTGAAAGTAAGCCATGCAACAGGACAAACTGCACGTGAGCCACCGGCCCAAGAGACTGGCAAGTGCGTCATGTGGAAAGCAATCTACGTGGCAGGATTAAGCCGTCTTCGCTCACTTATATCTATACGTAAAGACTGGCACGTACAGCGATTCTATTCGTTTCCCAGGAACTAGTACATCGCATGCACGTTTGTAAAATGCATGCGCATGCAGCACCCAAAACGGAGAGATGTCTTTCCTGCTGGGAGAAACAGCTGAGGGCGTCTTCTCGCAGTTGAACCCCTTACGTTCCGTTATTAATTCTAGTATCAAAAGCATAAGCATTTGGAGCGTCCCCCATTCACGTGTGGACTGCTATTAACAATTTGCGTTACATGATCCTAGCTAAAATTCTGCATATACAATTCCAACTACCGGCTCTTACACATTTCTAGAACCGAGCGCAAAACACAGCGTCAGGTTCCACCGAGACTCGAACTCGGATCGCTGGATTCAAAGTCCAGAGTGCTAACCATTACACCATGGAACCGGATGCCTGTAGCGGTCTTCAATTCAGTAGCATCATGTCATTAAGCCAATAAGACGCGATGTTATTTCATGTAGCGTCCTCAGGAAGTGTTTGCGTGGCAAATGAAGCAACCAGGTAGGCTGAAAGTGGAAGGTGCACCTTCGAATGTAGCAAGAATTCTTGCCAGTATTCGTACATAAAGTGATGTCGAAGGCTCAGGTAATCAAAATCGCGCAACGGCCACTTTCGTATGGTGCATGCATTGTGCTGGAAGCAGCCTAGCTATGGAAACAGCTATGGACACAGAGTACTGTCGAAAACTGCGTGCTGACACAGAACGCTACGTAGTGGGCGGATAGTGCGTGACACGATAACATTTGCACTTCACACGGTCGAAATACTGACACACAACTCTAGCAGCTCTTTGAGCATTCACATACACTGGTGTTCAGCACAGCTCATGTTGTGGGTGTCGGATTAAGAAAGCTCTTTGAGAATATCGTCCAGATTGTATGCTGCAACTAGCAAGTGCGGCAAGATGTCAGTAGGTGGCGGGGTGCAGACGTGCTTCCTTGTGCGGCCTGTTGGTCTAGGGGTATGATTCCTGCTTTGGGTGCAGGAGGTCCCGGGTTCAAATCCCGGACAGGCCCTACTTTTCACTTTCGCGACAACCAAACACTACGATAAACTTGCGAGTTTCTGAAAGTAAGCCATGCAACAGGACAAACTGCATGTGAGCCACCGGCCCAAGAGACTGGCAAGTGCGTCATGTGGAAAGCAATCTACGTGGCAGGATTAAGCCGTCTTCGCTCACTTATATCTATACGTAAAGACTGGCACGTACAGCGATTCTATTCGTTTCCCAGGAACTAGTACATCGCATGCACGTTTGTAAAATGCATGCGCATGCAGCACCCAAAACGGAGAGATGTCTTTCCTGCTGGGAGAAACAGCTGAGGGCGTCTTCTCGCAGTTGAACCCCTTACGTTCCGTTATTAATCCTAGTATCAAAAGCATAAGCATTTGGAGCGTCCCCCATTCACGTGTGGACTGCTATTAACAATTTGCGTTACATGATCCTAGCTAAAATTCTGCATATACAATTCCAACTACCGGCTCGTACACATTTCTAGAAACGAGCGCAAAACACTGCGTCAGGTTCCACCAAGACTCGAACTCGGATCGCTGGATTCAAAGTCCAGAGTGCTAACCATTACACCATGGAACCGGATGCCTGTAGCGGTCTTCAATTCAGTAGCATCATGTCATTAAGCCAATAAGATGCGATGTTATTTCATGTAGCGTCCTCAGGAAGTGTTTGCGTGGCAAATGAAGCAACCAGGTAGGCTGAAAGTGGAAGGTGCACCTTCGAATGTAGCAAGAATTCTTGCCAGTATTCGTACATAAAGTGATGTCGAAGGCTCAGGTAATCAAAATCGCGCAACGGCCACTTTCGTATGGTGCATGCATTGTGCTGGAAGCAGCCTAGCTATGGAAACAGCTATGGACACAGAGTACTGTCGAAAACTGCGTGCTGACACAGAACGCTACGTAGTGGGCGGATAGTGCGTGACACGATAACATTTGCACTTCACACGGTCGAAATACTGACACACAACTCTAGCAGCTCTTTGAGCATTCACATACACTGGTGTTCAGCACAGCTCATGTTGTGGGTGTCGGATTAAGAAAGCTCTTTGAGAATATGGTCCAGATTGTATGCTGCAACTAGCAAGTGCGGCAAGATGTCAGTAGGTGGCGGGGTGCAGACGTGCTTCCTTGTGCGGCCTGTTGGTCTAGGGGTATGATTCCTGCTTTGGGTGCAGGATGTCCCGGGTTCAAATCCCGGACAGGCCCTATTTTTCACTTTCGCGACAACCAAACACTACGATAAACTTGCGAGTCTCTGAAAGTAAGCCATGCAACAGGACAAACTGCATGTGAGCCACCGGCCCAAGAGACTGGCAAGTGCGTCATGTGGAAAGCAATCTACGTGGCAGGATTAAGCCGTCTTTGCTCACTTATATCTATACGTAAAGACTGGCACGTACAGCGATTCTATTCGTTTCCCAGGAACTAGTACATCGCATGCACGTTTGTAAAATGCATGCGCATGCAGCACCCAAAACGGAGAGATGTCTTTCCTGCTGGGAGAAACAGCTGAGGGCGTCTTCTCGCAGTTGAACCCCTTACGTTCCGTTATTAATCCTAGTATCAAAAGCATAAGCATTTGGAGCGTCCCCCATTCACGTGTGGACTGCTATTAACAATTTGCGTTACATGATCCTAGCTAAAATTCTGCATATACAATTCCAACTACCGGCTCTTACACATTTCTAGAACCGAGCGCAAAACACAGCGTCAGGTTCCACCGAGACTCGAACTCGGATCGCTGGATTCAAAGTCCAGAGTGCTAACCATTACACCATGGAACCGGATGCCTGTAGCGGTCTTCAATTCAGTAGCATCATGTCATTAAGCCAATAAGATGCGATGTTATTTCATGTAGCGTCCTCAGGAAGTGTTTGCGTGGCAAATGAAGCAACCAGGTAGGCTGAAAGTGGAAGGTGCACCTTCGAATGTAGCAAGAATTCTTGCCAGTATTCGTACATAAAGTGATGTCGAAGGCTCAGGTAATCAAAATCGCGCAACGGCCACTTTCGTATGGTGCATGCATTGTGCTGGAAGCAGCCTAGCTATGGAAACAGCTATGGACACAGAGTACTGTCGAAAACTGCGTGCTGACACAGAACGCTACGTAGTGGGCGGATAGTGCGTGACACGATAACATTTGCACTTCACACGGTCGAAATACTGACACACAACTCTAGCAGCTCTTTGAGCATTCACATACACTGGTGTTCAGCACAGCTCATGTTGTGGGTGTCGGATTAAGAAAGCTCTTTGAGAATATCGTCCAGATTGTATGCTGCAACTAGCAAGTGCGGCAAGATGTCAGTAGGTGGCGGGGTGCAGACGTGCTTCCTTGTGCGGCCTGTTGGTCTAGGGGTATGATTCCTGCTTTGGGTGCAGGAGGTGCCGGGTTCAAATCCCGGACAGGCCCTACTTTTCACTTTCGCGACAACCAAACACTACGATAAACTTGCGAGTTTCTGAAAGTAAGCCATGCAACAGGACAAACTGCATGTGAGCCACCGGCCCAAGAGACTGGCAAGTGCGTCATGTGGAAAGCAATCTACGTGGCAGGATTAAGCCGTCTTCGCTCACTTATATCTATACGTAAAGACTGGCACGTACAGCGATTCTATTCGTTTCCCAGGAACTAGTACATCGCATGCACGTTTGTAAAATGCATGCGCATGCAGCACCCAAAACGGAGAGATGTCTTTCCTGCTGGGAGAAACAGCTGAGGGCGTCTTCTCGCAGTTGAACCCCTTACGTTCCGTTATTAATCCTAGTATCAAAAGCATAAGCATTTGGAGCGTCCCCCATTCACGTGTGGACTGCTATTAACAATTTGCGTTACATGATCCTAGCTAAAATTCTGCATATACAATTCCAACTACCGGCTCGTACACATTTCTAGAAACGAGCGCAAAACACTGCGTCAGGTTCCACCAAGACTCGAACTCGGATCGCTGGATTCAAAGTCCAGAGTGCTAACCATTACACCAAGGAACCGGATGCCTGTAGCGGTCTTCAATTCAGTAGCATCATGTCATTAAGCCAATAAGATGCGATGTTATTTCATGTAGCGTCCTCAGGAAGTGTTTGCGTGGCAAATGAAGCAACCAGGTAGGCTGAAAGTGGAAGGTGCACCTTCGAATGTAGCAAGAATTCTTGCCAGTATTCGTACATAAAGTGATGTCGAAGGCTCAGGTAATCAAAATCGCGCAACGGCCACTTTCGTATGGTGCATGCATTGTGCTGGAAGCAGCCTAGCTATGGAAACAGCTATGGACACAGAGTACTGTCGAAAACTGCGTGCTGACACAGAACGCTACGTAGTGGGCGGATAGTGCGTGACACGATAACATTTGCACTTCACACGGTCGAAATACTGACACACAACTCTAGCAGCTCTTTGAGCATTCACATACACTGGTGTTCAGCACAGCTCATGTTGTGGGTGTCGGATTAAGAAAGCTCTTTGAGAATATGGTCCAGATTGTATGCTGCAACTAGCAAGTGCGGCAAGATGTCAGTAGGTGGCGGGGTGCAGACGTGCTTCCTTGTGCGGCCTGTTGGTCTAGGGGTATGATTCCTGCTTTGGGTGCAGGATGTCCCGGGTTCAAATCCCGGACAGGCCCTATTTTTCACTTTCGCGACAACCAAACACTACGATAAACTTGCGAGTCTCTGAAAGTAAGCCATGCAACAGGACAAACTGCATGTGAGCCACCGGCCCAAGAGACTGGCAAGTGCGTCATGTGGAAAGCAATCTACGTGGCAGGATTAAGCCGTCTTTGCTCACTTATATCTATACGTAAAGACTGGCACGTACAGCGATTCTATTCGTTTCCCAGGAACTAGTACATCGCATGCACGTTTGTAAAATGCATGCGCATGCAGCACCCAAAACGGAGAGATGTCTTTCCTGCTGGGAGAAACAGCTGAGGGCGTCTTCTCGCAGTTGAACCCCTTACGTTCCGTTATTAATCCTAGTATCAAAAGCATAAGCATTTGGAGCGTCCCCCATTCACGTGTGGACTGCTATTAACAATTTGCGTTACATGATCCTAGCTAAAATTCTGCATATACAATTCCAACTACCGGCTCTTACACATTTCTAGAACCGAGCGCAAAACACAGCGTCAGGTTCCACCGAGACTCGAACTCGGATCGCTGGATTCAAAGTCCAGAGTGCTAACCATTACACCATGGAACCGGATGCCTGTAGCGGTCTTCAATTCAGTAGCATCATGTCATTAAGCCAATAAGATGCGATGTTATTTCATGTAGCGTCCTCAGGAAGTGTTTGCGTGGCAAATGAAGCAACCAGGTAGGCTGAAAGTGGAAGGTGCACATTCGAATGTAGCAAGAATTCTTGCCAGTATTCGTACATAAAGTGATGTCGAAGGCTCAGGTAATCAAAATCGCGCAACGGCCACTTTCGTATGGTGCATGCATTGTGCTGGAAGCAGCCTAGCTATGGAAACAGCTATGGACACAGAGTACTGTCGAAAACTGCGTGCTGACACAGAACGCTACGTAGTGGGCGGATAGTGCGTGACACGATAACATTTGCACTTCACACGGTCGAAATACTGACACACAACTCTAGCAGCTCTTTGAGCATTCACATACACTGGTGTTCAGCACAGCTCATGTTGTGGGTGTCGGATTAAGAAAGCTCTTTGAGAATATCGTCCAGATTGTATGCTGCAACTAGCAAGTGCGGCAAGATGTCAGTAGGTGGCGGGGTGCAGACGTGCTTCCTTGTGCGGCCTGTTGGTCTAGGGGTATGATTCCTGCTTTGGGTGCAGGAGGTGCCGGGTTCAAATCCCGGACAGGCCCTACTTTTCACTTTCGCGACAACCAAACACTACGATAAACTTGCGAGTTTCTGAAAGTAAGCCATGCAACAGGACAAACTGCATGTGAGCCACCGGCCCAAGAGACTGGCAAGTGCGTCATGTGGAAAGCAATCTACGTGGCAGGATTAAGCCGTCTTCGCTCACTTATATCTATACGTAAAGACTGGCACGTACAGCGATTCTATTCGTTTCCCAGGAACTAGTACATCGCATGCACGTTTGTAAAATGCATGCGCATGCAGCACCCAAAACGGAGAGATGTCTTTCCTGCTGGGAGAAACAGCTGAGGGCGTCTTCTCGCAGTTGAACCCCTTACGTTCCGTTATTACTCCTAGTATCAAAAGCATAAGCATTTGGAGCGTCCCCCATTCACGTGTGGACTGCTATTAACAATTTGCGTTACATGATCCTAGCTAAAATTCTGCATATACAATTCCAACTACCGGCTCGTACACATTTCTAGAAACGAGCGCAAAACACTGCGTCAGGTTCCACCAAGACTCGAACTCGGATCGCTGGATTCAAAGTCCAGAGTGCTAACCATTACACCAAGGAACCGGATGCCTGTAGCGGTCTTCAATTCAGTAGCATCATGTCATTAAGCCAATAAGATGCGATGTTATTTCATGTAGCGTCCTCAGGAAGTGTTTGCGTGGCAAATGAAGCAACCAGGTAGGCTGAAAGTGGAAGGTGCACCTTCGAATGTAGCAAGAATTCTTGCCAGTATTCGTACATAAAGTGATGTCGAAGGCTCAGGTAATCAAAATCGCGCAACGGCCACTTTCGTATGGTGCATGCATTGTGCTGGAAGCAGCCTAGCTATGGAAACAGCTATGGACACAGAGTACTGTCGAAAACTGCGTGCTGACACAGAACGCTACGTAGTGGG
>NC_064627.1:951970543-951975543 GCF_023864275.1 Schistocerca cancellata | reverse complement strand
GCAAGTGCGGCAAGATGTCAGTAGGTGGCGGGGTGCAGACGTGCTTCCTTGTGCGGCCTGTTGGTCTAGGGGTATGATTCCTGCTTTGGGTGCAGGAGGTCACGGGTTCAAAACCCGGACAGGCCCTACTTTTCACTTTCGCGACAACCAAACACTACGATAAACTTGCGAGTTTCTGAAAGTAAGCCATGCAACAGGACAAACTGCATGTGAGCCACCGGCCCAAGAGACTGGCAAGTGCGTCATGTGGAAAGCAATCTACGTGGCAGGATTAAGCCGTCTTCGCTCACTTATATCTATACGTAAAGACTGGCACGTACAGCGATTCTATTCGTTTCCCAGGAACTAGTACATCGCATGCACGTTTGTAAAATGCATGCGCATGCAGCACCCAAAACGGAGAGATGTCTTTCCTGCTGGGAGAAACAGCTGAGGGCGTCTTCTCGCAGTTGAACCCCTTACGTTCCGTTATTAACCCTAGTATCAAAAGCATAAGCATTTGGAGCGTCCCCCATTCACGTGTGGACTGCTATTAACAATTTGCGTTACATGATCCTAGCTAAAATTCTGCATATACAATTCCAACTACCGGCTCGTACTCATTTCTAGAAACGAGCGCAAAACACAGCGTCAGATTCCACCGAGACTCGAACTCGGATGGTTGGATTCAAAGTCCAGAGTGCTAACCATTACACCATGGAACCGGATGCCTGTAACGGTCTTCAATTCAGTAGCATCATGTCATTAAGCCAATAAGATGCGATGTTATTTCATGTAGCGTCCTCAGGAAGTGTTTGCGTGGCAAATGAAGCAACCAGGTAGGCTGAAAGTGGAAGGTGCACCTTCGAATGTAGCAAGAATTCTTGCCAGTATTCGTACATAAAGTGATGTCGAAGGCTCAGGTAATCAAAATCGCGCAACGGCCACTTTCGTATGGTGCATGCATTGTGCTGGAAGCAGCCTAGCTATGGAAACAGCTATGGACACAGAGTACTGTCGAAAACTACGTGCTGACACAGAACGCTACGTAGTGGGCGGATAGTGCGTGACACCATAACATTTGCACTTCACACGGTCGAAATACTGACACACAACTCTAGCAGCTCTTTGAGCATTCACATACACTGGTGTTCAGCACAGCTCATGTTGTGGGTGTCGGATTAAGAAAGCTCTTTGAGAATATGGTCCAGATTGTATGCTGCAACAAGCAAGTGCGGCAAGATGTCAGTAGGTGGCGGGGTGCAGACGTGCTTCCTTGTGCGGCCTGTTGGTCTAGGGGTATGATTCCTGCTTTGGGTGCAGGAGGTCCCGGGTTCAAATCCCAGACAGGCCCTACTTTTCACTTTCGCGACAACCAAACACTACGATAAACTTGCGAGTTTCTGAATGTAAGCCATGCAACAGGACAAACTGCATGTGAGCCACCGGCCCAAGAGACTGGCAAGTGCGTCATGTGGAAAGCAATCTACGTGGCAGGATTAAGCCGTCTTCGCTCACTTATATCTATACGTAAAGACTGGCACGTACAGCGATTCTATTCGTTTCCCAGGAACTACTACATCGCATGCACGTTTGTAAAATGCATGCGCATGCAGCACCCAAAACGGAGAGATGTCTTTCCTGCTGGGAGAAACAGCTGAGGGCGTCTTCTCGCAGTTGAACCCCTTACGTTCCGTTATTAATCCTAGTATCAAAAGCATAAGCATTTGGAGCGTCCCCCATTCACGTGTGGACTGCTATTAACAATTTGCGTTACATGATCCTAGCTAAAATTCTGCATATACAATTCCAACTACCGGCTCGTACACATTTCTAGAAACGAGCGCAAAACACAGCGTCAGGTTCCACCGAGACTCGAACTCGGATCGCTGGATTCAAAGTCCAGAGTGCTAACCATTACACCATGGAACCGGATGCCTGTAGCGGTCTTCAATTCAGTAGCATCATGTCATTAAGCCAATAAGATGCGATGTTATTTAATGTAGCGTCCTCAGGAAGTGTTTGCGTGGCAAATGAAGCAACCAGGTAGGCTGAAAGTGGAAGGTGCACCTTCGAATGTAGCAAGAATTCTTGCCAGTATTCGTACATCAAGTGATGTCGAAGGCTCAGGTAATCAAAATCGCGCAACGGCCACTTTCGTATGGTGCATGCATTGTGCTGGAAGCAGCCTAGCTATGGAAACAGCTATGGACACAGAGTACTGTCGAAAACTGCGTGCTGACACAGAACGCTACGTAGTGGGCGGATAGTGCGTGACACGATAACATTTGCACTTCACACGGTCGAAATACTGACACACAACTCTAGCAGCTCTTTGAGCATTCACATACACTGGTGTTCAGCACAGCTCATGTTGTGGGTGTCGGATTAAGAAAGCTCTTTGAGAATATCGTCCAGATTGTATGCTGTAACTAGCAAGTGCGGCAAGATGTCAGTAGGTGGCGGGGTGCAGACGTGCTTCCTTGTGCGGCCTGTTGGTCTAGGGGTATGATTCCTGCTTTGGGTGCAGGAGGTCACGGGTTCAAAACCCGGACAGGCCCTACTTTTCACTTTCGCGACAACCAAACACTACGATAAACTTGCGAGTTTCTGAAAGTAAGCCATGCAACAGGACAAACTGCATGTGAGCCACCGGCCCAAGAGACTGGCAAGTGCGTCATGTGGAAAGCAATCTACGTGGCAGGATTAAGCCGTCTTCGCTCACTTATATCTATACGTAAAGACTGGCACGTACAGCGATTCTATTCGTTTCCCAGGAACTAGTACATCGCATGCACGTTTGTAAAATGCATGCGCATGCAGCACCCAAAACGGAGAGATGTCTTTCCTGCTGGGAGAAACAGCTGAGGGCGTCTTCTCGCAGTTGAACCCCTTACGTTCCGTTATTAACCCTAGTATCAAAAGCATAAGCATTTGGAGCGTCCCCCATTCACGTGTGGACTGCTATTAACAATTTGCGTTACATGATCCTAGCTAAAATTCTGCATATACAATTCCAACTACCGGCTCGTACTCATTTCTAGAAACGAGCGCAAAACACAGCGTCAGATTCCACCGAGACTCGAACTCGGATGGTTGGATTCAAAGTCCAGAGTGCTAACCATTACACCATGGAACCGGATGCCTGTAACGGTCTTCAATTCAGTAGCATCATGTCATTAAGCCAATAAGATGCGATGTTATTTCATGTAGCGTCCTCAGGAAGTGTTTGCGTGGCAAATGAAGCAACCAGGTAGGCTGAAAGTGGAAGGTGCACCTTCGAATGTAGCAAGAATTCTTGCCAGTATTCGTACATAAAGTGATGTCGAAGGCTCAGGTAATCAAAATCGCGCAACGGCCACTTTCGTATGGTGCATGCATTGTGCTGGAAGCAGCCTAGCTATGGAAACAGCTATGGACACAGAGTACTGTCGAAAACTACGTGCTGACACAGAACGCTACGTAGTGGGCGGATAGTGCGTGACACCATAACATTTGCACTTCACACGGTCGAAATACTGACACACAACTCTAGCAGCTCTTTGAGCATTCACATACACTGGTGTTCAGCACAGCTCATGTTGTGGGTGTCGGATTAAGAAAGCTCTTTGAGAATATGGTCCAGATTGTATGCTGCAACAAGCAAGTGCGGCAAGATGTCAGTAGGTGGCGAGGTGCAGACGTGCTTCCTTGTGCGGCCTGTTGGTCTAGGGGTATGATTCCTGCTTTGGGTGCAGGAGGTCCCGGGTTCAAATCCCGGACAGGCCCTACTTTTCACTTTCGCGACAACCAAACACTACGATAAACTTGCGAGTTTCTGAAAGTAAGCCATGCAACAGGACAAACTGCATGTGAGCCACCGGCCCAAGAGACTGGCAAGTGCGTCATGTGGAAAGCAATCTACGTGGCAGGATTAAGCCGTCTTCGCTCACTTATATCTATACGTAAAGACTGGCACGTACAGCGATTCTATTCGTTTCCCAGGAACTACTACATCGCATGCACGTTTGTAAAATGCATGCGCATGCAGCACCCAAAACGGAGAGATGTCTTTCCTGCTGGGAGAAACAGCTGAGGGCGTCTTCTCGCAGTTGAACCCCTTACGTTCCGTTATTAATCCTAGTATCAAAAGCATAAGCATTTGGAGCGTCCCCCATTCACGTGTGGACTGCTATTAACAATTTGCGTTACATGATCCTAGCTAAAATTCTGCATATACAATTCCAACTACCGGCTCGTACACATTTCTAGAAACGAGCGCAAAACACAGCGTCACGTTCCACCGAGACTCGAACTCGTATCGCTGAATTCAAAGTCCAGAGTGCTAACCATTACACCATGGAACCGGATGCCTGTAGCGGTCTTCAATTCAGTAGCATCATGTCATTAAGCCAATAAGATGCGATGTTATTTCATGTAGCGTCCTCAGGAAGTGTTTGCGTGGCAAATGAAGCAACCAGGTAGGCTGAAAGTGGAAGGTGCACCTTCGAATGTAGCAAGAATTCTTGCCAGTATTCGTACATAAAGTGATGTCGAAGGCTCAGGTAATCAAAATCGCGCAACGGCCACTTTCGTATGGTGCATGCATTGTGCTGGAAGCAGCCTAGCTATGGAAACAGCTATGGACACAGAGTACTGTCGAAAACTGCGTGCTGACACAGAACGCTACGTAGTGGGCGGATAGTGCGTGACACGATAACATTTGCACTTCACACGGTCGAAATACTGACACACAACTCTAGCAGCTCTTTGAGCATTCACATACACTGGTGTTCAGCACAGCTCATGTTGTGGGTGTCGGATTAAGAAAGCTCTTTGAGAATATCGTCCAGATTGTATGCTGCAACTAGCAAGTGCGGCAAGATGTCAGTAGGTGGCGGGGTGCAGACGTGCTTCCTTGTGCGGCCTGTTGGTCTAGGGGTATGATTCCTGCTTTGGGTGCAGGATGTCCCGGGTTCAAATCCCGGACAGGCCCTACTTTTCACTTTCGCGACAACCAAACACTACGATAAACTTGCGAG
>NC_064627.1:951958043-951960543 GCF_023864275.1 Schistocerca cancellata | reverse complement strand
AACGTGTGGACTGCTATTAACAATTTGCGTTACATGATCCTAGCTAAAATTCTGCATATACAATTCCAACTACCGGCTCTTACACATTTCTAGAAACGAGCGCAAAACACAGCGTCAGGTTCCACCGAGACTCGAACTCGGATCGCTGGATTCAAAGTCCAGAGTGCTAACCATTACACCATGGAACCGGATGCCTGTAGCGGTCTTCAATTCAGTAGCATCATGTCATTAAGCCAGTAAGATGCGATGTTATTTCATGTAGCGTCCTCATGAAGTGTTTGCGTGGCAAATGAAGCAACCAGGTAGGCTGAAAGTGGAAGGTGCACCTTCGAATGTAGCAAGAATTCTTGCCAGTATTCGTACATGAAGTGATGTCGAAGGCTCAGGTAATCAAAATCGCGCAACGGCCACTTTCGTATGGTGCATGCATTGTGCTGGAAGCAGCCTAGCTATGGAAACAGCTATGGTCACAGAGTACTGTCGAAAACTGCGTGCTGACACAGACCGCTACGTAGTGGGCGGATAGTGCGTGACACGATAACATTTGCACTTCACACGGTCGAAATACTGACACACAATTCTAGCAGCTCTTTCAGCATTCACATACACTGGTGTTCAGCACAGCTCATGTTGTGGGTGTCGGATTAAGAAAGCTCTTTGAGAATATCGTCCAGATTGTATGCTGCAACTAGCAAGTGCGGCAAGATGTCAGTAGGTGGCGGGGTGCAGACGTGCTTCCTTGTGCGGCCTGTTGGTCTAGGGGTATGATTTCTGCTTTGGGTGCAGGAGGTCCCGGGTTCAAATCCCGGACAGGCCCTACTTTTCACTTTCGCGACAACCAAACACTACGATAAACTTGCGAGTTTCTGAAAGTAAGCCATGCAACAGGACAAACTGCATGTGAGCCACCGGCCCAAGAGACTGGCAAGTGCGTCATGTGGAAAGCAATCTACGTGGCAGGATTAAGCCGTCTTCGCTCACTTATATCTATACGTAAAGACTGGCACGTACAGCGATTCTATTCGTTTCCCAGGAACTAGTACATCGCAAGCACGTTTGTAAAATGCATGCGCATGCAGCACCCAAAACGGAGAGATGTCTTTCCTGCTGGGAGAAACAGCTGAGGGCGTCTTCTCGCAGTTGAACCCCTTACGTTCCGTTATTAATCCTAGTATCAAAAGCATAAGCATTTGGAGCGTCCCCCATTCACGTGTGGACTGCTATTAACAATTTGCGTTACATGATCCTAGCTAAAATTCCGCATATACAATTCCAACTACCGGCTCTTACACATTTCTAGAAACGAGCGCAAAACACAGCGTCAGGTTCCACCGAGACTCGAACTCGGATCGCTGGATTCAAAGTCCAGAGTGCTAACCATTACACCATGGAACCGGATGCCTGTAGCGGTCTTCAATTCAGTAGCATCATGTCATTAAGCCAATAAGATGCGATGTTATTTCATGTAGCGTCCTCAGGAAGTGTTTGCGTGGCAAATGAAGCAACCAGGTAGGCTGAAAGTGGAAGGTGCACCTTCGAATGTAGCAAGAATTCTTGCCAGTATTCGTACATCAAGTGATGTCGAAGGCTCTGGTAATCAAAATCGCGCAACGGCCACTTTCGTATGGTGCATGCATTGTGCTGGAAGCAGCCTAGCTATGGAAACAGCTATGGACACAGAGTACTGTCGAAAACTGCGTGCTGACACAGAACGCTACGTAGTGGGCGGATAGTGCGTGACACGATAACATTTGCACTTCACACGGTCGAAATACTGACACACAACTCTAGCAGCTCTTTGAGCATTCACATACACTGGTGTTCAGCACAGCTCATGTTGTGGGTGTCGGATTAAGAAAGCTCTTTGAGAATATCGTCCAGATTGTATGCTGCAACTAGCAAGTGCGGCAAGATGTCAGTAGGTGGCGGGGTGCAGACGTGCTTCCTTGTGCGGCCTGTTGGTCTAGGGGTATGATTCCTGCTTTGGGTGCAGGAGGTCCCGGGTTCAAATCCCGGACAGGCACTACTTTTCACTTTCGCGACAACCAAACACTACGATAAACTTGCGAGTTTCTGAATGTAAGCCATGCAACAGGACAAACTGCATGTGAGCCACCGGCCCAAGAGACTGGCAAGTGCGTCATGTGGAAAGCAATCTACGTGGCAGGATTAAGCCGTCTTCGCTCACTTATATCTATACGTAAAGACTGGCACGTACAGCGATTCTATTCGTTTCCCAGGAACTAGTACATCGCATGCACGTTTGTAAAATGCATGCGCATGCAGCACCCAAAACGGAGAGATGTCTTTCCTGCTGGGAGAAAGAGCTGAGGGCGTCTTCTCGCAGTTGAACCCCTTACGTTCCGTTATTAATCCTAGTATCAAAAGCATAAGCATTTGGAGCGTCCCCCATTCACGTGTGGACTGCTATTAACAATTTGCGTTACATGATCCTAGCTAAAATTCTGCATATACAATTCCAACTACCGGCTCTTACACA
>NC_064627.1:951938043-951948043 GCF_023864275.1 Schistocerca cancellata | reverse complement strand
GCTGGAAGCAGCCTAGCTATGGAAACAGCTATGGACACAGAGTACTGTCGAAAACTGCGTGCTGACACAGAACGCTACGTAGTGGGCGGATAGTGCGTGACACGATAACATTTGCACTTCACACGGTCGACATACTGACACACAACTCTAGCAGCTCTTTGAGCATTCACATACACTGGTGTTCAGCACAGCTCATGTTGTGGGTGTCGGATTAAGAAAGCTCTTTGAGAATATCGTCCAGATTGTATGCTGCAACTAGCAAGTGCGGCAAGATGTCAGTAGGTGGCGGGGTGCAGACGTGCTTCCTTGTGCGGCCTGTTGGTCTAGGGGTATGATTCCTGCTTTGGGTGCAGGAGGTCCCGGGTTCAAATCCCGGACAGGCCCTACTTTTCACTTTCGCGACAACCAAACACTACGATAAACTTGCGAGTTTCTGAATGTAAGCCATGCAACAGGACAAACTGCATGTGAGCCACCGGTCCAAGAGACTGGCAAGTGCGTCATGTGGAAAGCAATCTACGTGGCAGGATTAAGCCGTCTTCGCTCACTTATATCTATACGTAAAGACTGGCACGTACAGCGATTCTTTTCGTTTCCCAGGAACTAGTACATCGCATGCACGTTTGTAAAATGCATGCGCATGCAGCACCCAAAACGGAGAGATGTCTTTCCTGCTGGGAGAAACAGCTGAGGGCGTCTTCTCGCAGTTGAACCCCTTACGTTCCGTTATTAATCCTAGTATCAAAAGCATAAGCATTTGGAGCGTCCCCCATTCACGTGTGGACTGCTATTAACATGCATATACAATTCCAACTACCGGCTCTTACACATTTCTAGAAACGAGCGCAAAACACAGCGTCAGGTTCCACCGAGACTCGAACTCGGATCGCTGGATTCAAAGTCCAGAGTGCTAACCATTACACCATGGAACCGGATGCCTGTAGCGGTCTTCAATTCAGTAGCATCATGTCATTAAGCCAATAAGATGCGATGTTATTTCATGTAGCGTCCTCAGGAAGTGTTTGCGTGGCAAATGAAGCAACCAGGTAGGCTGAAAGTGGAAGGTGCACCTTCGAATGTAGCAAGAATTCTTGCCAGTATTCGTACATCAAGTGATGTCGAAGGCTCAGGTAATCAAAATCGCGCAACGGCCACTTTCGTATGGTGCATGCATTGTGCTGGAAGCAGCCTAGCTATGGAAACAGCTATGGACACAGAGTACTGTCGAAAACTGCGTGCTGACACAGAACGCTACGTAGTGGGCGGATAGTGCGTGACACGATAACATTTGCACTTCACACGGTCGAAATACTGACACACAACTCTAGCAGCTCTTTGAGCATTCACATACACTGGTGTTCAGCACAGCTCATGTTGTGGGTGTCGGATTAAGAAAGCTCTTTGAGAATATCGTCCAGATTGTATGCTGCAACTAGCAAGTGCGGCAAGATGTCAGTAGGTGGCGGGGTGCAGACGTGCTTCCTTGTGCGGCCTGTTGGTCTAGGGGTATGATTCCTGCTTTGGGTGTAGGAGGTCCTGGGTTCAAATCCCGGACAGGCCCTACTTTTCACTTTCGTGACAACCAAACACTACGATAAACTTGCGAGTTTCTGAAAGTAAGCCATGCAACAGGACAAACTGCATGTGAGCCACCGGCCCAAGAGACTGGCAAGTGCGTCATGTGGAAAGCAATCTACGTGGCAGGATTAAGCCGTCTTCGCTCACTTATATCTATACGTAAAGACTGGCACGTACAGCGATTCTATTCGTTTCCCAGGAACTAGTACATCGCATGCACGTTTGTAAAATGCATGCGCATGCAGCACCCAAAACGGAGAGATGTCTTTCCTGCTGGGAGAAACAGCTGAGGGCGTCTTCTCGCAGTTGAACCCCTTACGTTCCGTTATTAATCCTAGTATCAAAAGCATAAGCATTTGGAGCGTCCCCCATTCACGTGTGGACTGCTATTAACAATTTGCGTTACATGATCCTAGCTAAAATTCTGCATATACAATTCCAACTACCGGCTCTTACACATTTCTAGAAACGAGCGCAAAACACAGCGTCAGGTTCCACCGAGACTCGAACTCGAATCGCTGGATTCAAAGTCCAGAGTGCTAACCATTACACCATGGAACCGGATGCCTGCAGCGGTCTTCAATTCAGTAGCATCATGTCATTAAGCCAATAAGATGAGATGTTATTTCATGTAGCGTCCTCATGAAGTGTTTGCGTGGCAAATGAAGCAACCAGGTAGGCTGAAAGTGGAAGGTGCACCTTCGAATGTAGCAAGAATTCTTGCCAGTATTCGTACATCAAGTGATGTCGAAGGCTCAGGTAATCAAAATCGCGCAACGGCCACTTTCGTATGGTGCATGCATTGTGCTGGAAGCAGCCTAGCTATGGAAACAGCTATGGACACAGAGTACTGTCGAAAACTGCGTGCTGACACAGAACGCTACGTAGTGGGCGGATAGTGCGTGACACGATAACATTTGCACTTCACACGGTCGAAATACTGACACACAACTCTAGCAGCTCTTTGAGCATTCACATACACTGGTGTTCAGCACAGCTCATGTTGTGGGTGTCGGATTAAGAAAGCTCTTTGAGAATATCGTCCAGATTGTATGCTGCAACTAGCAAGTGCGGCAAGATGTCAGTAGGTGGCGGGGTGCAGACGTGCTTCCTTGTGCGGCCTGTTGGTCTAGGGGTATGATTCCTGCTTTGGGTGCAGGAGGTCCCGGGTTCAAATCCCGGACAGGCCCTACTTTTCACTTTCGCGACAACCAAACACTACGATAAACTTGCGAGTTTCTGAATGTAAGCCATGCAACAGGACAAACTGCATGTGAGCCACCGGTCCAAGAGACTGGCAAGTGCGTCATGTGGAAAGCAATCTACGTGGCAGGATTAAGCCGTCTTCGCTCACTTATATCTATACGTAAAGACTGGCACGTACAGCGATTCTATTCGTTTCCCAGGAACTAGTACATCGCATGCACGTTTGTAAAATGCATGCGCATGCAGCACCAAAAACGGAGAGATGTCTTTCCTGCTGGGAGAAACAGCTGAGGGCGTCTTCTCGCAGTTGAACCCCTTACGTTCCGTTATTAATCCTAGTATCAAAAGCATAAGCATTTGGAGCGTCCCCCATTCACGTGTGGACTGCTATTAACATGCATATACAATTCCAACTACCGGCTCTTACACATTTCTAGAAACGAGCGCAAAACACAGCGTCAGGTTCCACCGAGACTCGAACTCGGATCGCTGGATTCAAAGTCCAGAGTGCTAACCATTACACCATGGAACCGGATGCCTGCAGCGGTCTTCAATTCAGTAGCATCATGTCATTAAGCCAATAAGATGAGATGTTATTTCATGTAGCGTCCTCAAGAAGTGTTTGCGTGGCAAATGAAGCAACCAGGTAGGCTGAAAGTGGAAGGTGCACCTTCGAATGTAGCAAGAATTCTTGCCAGTATTCGTACATCAAGTGATGTCGAAGGCTCAGGTAATCAAAATCGCGCAACGGCCACTTTCGTATGGTGCATGCATTGTGCTGGAAGCAGCCTAGCTATGGAAACAGCTATGGACACAGAGTACTGTCGAAAACTGCGTGCTGACACAGAACGCTACGTAGTGGGCGGATAGTGCGTGACACGATAACATTTGCACTTCACACGGTCGACATACTGACACACAACTCTAGCAGCTCTTTGAGCATTCACATACACTGGTGTTCAGCACAGCTCATGTTGTGGGTGTCGGATTAAGAAAGCTCTTTGAGAATATCGTCCAGATTGTATGCTGCAACTAGCAAGTGCGGCAAGATGTCAGTAGGTGGCGGGGTGCAGACGTGCTTCCTTGTGCGGCCTGTTGGTCTAGGGGTATGATTCCTGCTTTGGGTGCAGGAGGTCCCGGGTTCAAATCCCGGACAGGCCCTACTTTTCACTTTCGTGACAACCAAACACTACGATAAACTTGCGAGTTTCTGAATGTAAGCAATGCAACAGGACAAACTGCATGTGAGCCACCGGTCCAAGAGACTGGCAAGTGCGTCATGTGGAAAGCAATCTACGTGGCAGGATTAAGCCGTCTTCGCTCACTTATATCTATACGTAAAGACTGGCACGTACAGCGATTCTATTCGTTTCCCAGGAACTAGTACATCGCATGCACGTTTGTAAAATGCATGCGCATGCAGCACCCAAAACGGAGAGATGTCTTTCCTGCTGGGAGAAACAGCTGAGGGCGTCTTCTCGCAGTTGAACCCCTTACGTTCCGTTATTAATCCTAGTATCAAAAGCATAAGCATTTGGAGCGTCCCCCATTCACGTGTGGACTGCTATTAACATGCATATACAATTCCAACTACCGGCTCTTACACATTTCTAGAAACGAGCACAAAACACAGCGTCAGGTTCCACCGAGACTCGAACTCGGATCGCTGGATTCAAAGTCCAGAGTGCTAACCATTACACCATGGAACCGGATGCCTGTAGCGGTCTTCAATTCAGTAGCATCATGTCATTAAGCCAATAAGATGCGATGTTATTTCATGTAGCGTCCTCAGGAAGTGTTTGCGTGGCAAATGAAGCAACCAGGTAGGCTGAAAGTGGAAGGTGCACCTTCGAATGTAGCAAGAATTCTTGCCAGTATTCGTACATAAAGTGATGTCGAAGGCTCAGGTAATCAAAATCGCGCAACGGCCACTTTCGTATGGTGCATGCATTGTGCTGGAAGCAGCCTAGCTATGGAAACAGCTATGGACACAGAGTACTGTCGAAAACTGCGTGCTGACACAGAACGCTACGTAGTGGGCGGATAGTGCGTGACACGATAACATTTGCACTTCACACGGTCGAAATACTGACACACAACTCTAGCAGCTCTTTGAGCATTCACATACACTGGTGTTCAGCACAGCTCATGTTGTGGGTGTCGGATTAAGAAAGCTCTTTGAGAATATGGTCCAGATTGTATGCTGCAACTAGCAAGTGCGGCAAGATGTCAGTAGGTGGCGGGGTGCAGACGTGCTTCCTTGTGCGGCTTGTTGGTCTAGGGGTATGATTCCTGCTTTGGGTGCAGGAGGTCCTGGGTTCAAATCCCGGACGGGCCCTACTTTTCACTTTCGCGACAACCAAACACTACGATAAACTTGCGAGTTTCTGAAAGTAAGCCATGCAACAGGACAAACTGCATGTGAGCCACCGGCCCAAGAGACTGGCAAGTGCATCATGTGGAAAGCAATCTACGTGGCAGGATTAAGCCGTCTTCGCTCACTTATATCTATACGTAAAGACTGGCACGTACAGCGATTCTATTCGTTTCTCAGGAACTAGTACATCGCATGCACGTTTGTAAAATGCATGCGCATGCAGCACCCAAAACGGAGAGATGTCTTTCCTGCTGGGAGAAACAGCTGAGGGCGTCTTCTCGCAGTTGAACCCCTTACGTTCCGTTATTAATCCTAGTATCAAAAGCATAAGCATTTGGAGCGTCCCCCATTCACGTGTGGACTGCTATTAACAATTTGCGTTACATGATCCTAGCTAAAATTCTGCATATACAATTCCAACTACCGGCTCTTACACATTTCTAGAAACGAGCGCAAAACACAGCGTCAGGTTCCACCGAGACTCGAACTCGGATCGCTGGATTCAAAGTCCAGAGTGCTAACCATTACACCATGGAACCGGATGCCTGCAGCGGTCTTCAATTCAGTAGCATCATGTCATTAAGCCAATAAGATGAGATGTTATTTCATGTAGCGTCCTCAAGAAGTGTTTGCGTGGCAAATGAAGCAACCAGGTAGGCTGAAAGTGGAAGGTGCACCTTCGAATGTAGCAAGAATTCTTGCCAGTATTCGTACATCAAGTGATGTCGAAGGCTCAGGTAATCAAAATCGCGCAACGGCCACTTTCGTATGGTGCATGCATTGTGCTGGAAGCAGCCTAGCTATGGAAACAGCTATGGACACAGAGTACTGTCGAAAACTGCGTGCTGACACAGAACGCTACGTAGTGGGCGGATAGTGCGTGACACGATAACATTTGCACTTCACACGGTCGACATACTGACACACAACTCTAGCAGCTCTTTGAGCATTCACATACACTGGTGTTCAGCACAGCTCATGTTGTGGGTGTCGGATTAAGAAAGCTCTTTGAGAATATCGTCCAGATTGTATGCTGCAACTAGCAAGTGCGGCAAGATGTCAGTAGGTGGCGGGGTGCAGACGTGCTTCCTTGTGCGGCCTGTTGGTCTAGGGGTATGATTCCTGCTTTGGGTGCAGGAGGTCCCGGGTTCAAATCCCGGACAGGCCCTACTTTTCACTTTCGTGACAACCAAACACTACGATAAACTTGCGAGTTTCTGAATGTAAGCAATGCAACAGGACAAACTGCATGTGAGCCACCGGTCCAAGAGACTGGCAAGTGCGTCATGTGGAAAGCAATCTACGTGGCAGGATTAAGCCGTCTTCGCTCACTTATATCTATACGTAAAGACTGGCACGTACAGCGATTCTATTCGTTTCCCAGGAACTAGTACATCGCATGCACGTTTGTAAAATGCATGCGCATGCAGCACCCAAAACGGAGAGATGTCTTTCCTGCTGGGAGAAACAGCTGAGGGCGTCTTCTCGCAGTTGAACCCCTTACGTTCCGTTATTAATCCTAGTATCAAAAGCATAAGCATTTGGAGCGTCCCCCATTCACGTGTGGACTGCTATTAACATGCATATACAATTCCAACTACCGGCTCTTACACATTTCTAGAAACGAGCACAAAACACAGCGTCAGGTTCCACCGAGACTCGAACTCGGATCGCTGGATTCAAAGTCCAGAGTGCTAACCATTACACCATGGAACCGGATGCCTGTAGCGGTCTTCAATTCAGTAGCATCATGTCATTAAGCCAATAAGATGCGATGTTATTTCATGTAGCGTCCTCAGGAAGTGTTTGCGTGGCAAATGAAGCAACCAGGTAGGCTGAAAGTGGAAGGTGCACCTTCGAATGTAGCAAGAATTCTTGCCAGTATTCGTACATAAAGTGATGTCGAAGGCTCAGGTAATCAAAATCGCGCAACGGCCACTTTCGTATGGTGCATGCATTGTGCTGGAAGCAGCCTAGCTATGGAAACAGCTATGGACACAGAGTACTGTCGAAAACTGCGTGCTGACACAGAACGCTACGTAGTGGGCGGATAGTGCGTGACACGATAACATTTGCACTTCACACGGTCGAAATACTGACACACAACTCTAGCAGCTCTTTGAGCATTCACATACACTGGTGTTCAGCACAGCTCATGTTGTGGGTGTCGGATTAAGAAAGCTCTTTGAGAATATGGTCCAGATTGTATGCTGCAACTAGCAAGTGCGGCAAGATGTCAGTAGGTGGCGGGGTGCAGACGTGCTTCCTTGTGCGGCCTGTTGGTCTAGGGGTATGATTCCTGCTTTGGGTGCAGGAGGTCCTGGGTTCAAATCCCGGACAGGACCTACTTTTCACTTTCGCGACAACCAAACACTACGATAAACTTGCGAGTTTCTGAAAGTAAGCCATGCAACAGGACAAACTGCATGTGAGCCACCGGCCCAAGAGACTGGCAAGTGCGTCATGTGGAAAGCAATCTATGTGGCAGGATTAAGCCGTCTTCGCTCACTTATATCTATACGTAAAGACTGGCACGTACAGCGATTCTATTCGTTTCCCAGGAACTAGTACATCGCATGCACGTTTGTAAAATGCATGCGCATGCAGCACCCAAAACGGAGAGATGTCTTTCCTGCTGGGAGAAACAGCTGAGGGCGTCTTCTCGCAGTTGAACCCCTTACGTTCCGTTATTAATCCTAGTATCAAAAGCATAAGCATTTGGAGCGTCCCCCATTCACGTGTGGACTGCTATTAACAATTTGCGTTACATGATCCTAGCTAAAATTCTGCATATACAATTCCAACTACCGGCTCTTACACATTTCTAGAAACGAGCGCAAAACACAGCGTCAGGTTCCACCGAGACTCGAACTCGGATCGCTGGATTCAAAGTCCAGAGTGCTAACCATTACACCATGGAACCGGATGCCTGCAGCGGTCTTCAATTCAGTAGCATCATGTCATTAAGCCAATAAGATGAGATGTTATTTCATGTAGCGTCCTCAAGAAGTGTTTGCGTGGCAAATGAAGCAACCAGGTAGGCTGAAAGTGGAAGGTGCACCTTCGAATGTAGCAAGAATTCTTGCCAGTATTCGTACATCAAGTGATGTCGAAGGCTCAGGTAATCAAAATCGCGCAACGGCCACTTTCGTATGGTGCATGCATTGTGCTGGAAGCAGCCTAGCTATGGAAACAGCTATGGACACAGAGTACTGTCGAAAACTGCGTGCTGACACAGAACGCTACGTAGTGGGCGGATAGTGCGTGACACGATAACATTTGCACTTCACACGGTCGACATACTGACACACAACTCTAGCAGCTCTTTGAGCATTCACATACACTGGTGTTCAGCACAGCTCATGTTGTGGGTGTCGGATTAAGAAAGCTCTTTGAGAATATCGTCCAGATTGTATGCTGCAACTAGCAAGTGCGGCAAGATGTCAGTAGGTGGCGGGGTGCAGACGTGCTTCCTTGTGCGGCCTGTTGGTCTAGGGGTATGATTCCTGCTTTGGGTGCAGGAGGTCCCGGGTTCAAATCCCGGACAGGCCCTACTTTTCACTTTCGCGACAACCAAACACTACGATAAACTTGCGAGTTTCTGAATGTAAGCCATGCAACAGGACAAACTGCATGTGAGCCACCGGTCCAAGAGACTGGCAAGTGCGTCATGTGGAAAGCAATCTACGTGGCAGGATTAAGCCGTCTTCGCTCACTTATATCTATACGTAAAGACTGGCACGTACAGCGATTCTATTCGTTTCCCAGGAACTAGTACATCGCATGCACGTTTGTAAAATGCATGCGCATGCAGCACCCAAAACGGAGAGATGTCTTTCCTGCTGGGAGAAACAGCTGAGGGCGTCTTCTCGCAGTTGAACCCCTTACGTTCCGTTATTAATCCTAGTATCAAAAGCATAAGCATTTGGAGCGTCCCCCATTCACGTGTGGACTGCTATTAACATGCATATACAATTCCAACTACCGGCTCTTACACATTTCTAGAAACGAGCGCAAAACACAGCGTCAGGTTCCACCGAGCCTCGAACTCGGATCGCTGGATTCAAAGTCCAGAGTGCTAACCATTACACCATGGAACCGGATGCCTGTAGCGGTCTTCAATTCAGTAGCATCATGTCATTAAGCCAATAAGATGCGATGTTATTTCATGTAGCGTCCTCAGGAAGTGTTTGCGTGGCAAATGAAGCAACCAGGTAGGCTGAAAGTGGAAGGTGCACCTTCGAATGTAGCAAGAATTCTTGCCAGTATTCGTACATAAAGTGATGTCGAAGGCTCAGGTAATCAAAATCGCGCAACGGCCACTTTCGTAAGGTGCATGCATTGTGCTGGAAGCAGCCTAGCTATGGAAACAGCTATGGACACAGAGTACTGTCGAAAACTGCGTGCTGACACAGAACGCTACGTAGTGGGCGGATAGTGCGTGACACGATAACATTTGCACTTCACACGGTCGAAATACTGACACACAACTCTAGCAGCTCTTTGAGCATTCACATACACTGGTGTTCAGCACAGCTCATGTTGTGGGTGTCGGATTAAGAAAGCTCTTTGAGAATATGGTCCAGATTGTATGCTGCAACTAGCAAGTGCGGCAAGATGTCAGTAGGTGGCGGGGTGCAGACGTGCTTCCTTGTGCGGCCTGTTGGTCTAGGGGTATGATTCCTGCTTTGGGTGCAGGAGGTCCTGGGTTCAAATCCCGGACAGGCCCTACTTTTCACTTTCGCGACAACCAAACACTACGATAAACTTGCGAGTTTCTGAAAGTAAGCCATGCAACAGGACAAACTGCATGTGAGCCACCGGCCCAAGAGACTGGCA
>NC_064627.1:951928043-951930543 GCF_023864275.1 Schistocerca cancellata | reverse complement strand
CCGAGACTCGAACTCGGATCGCTGGATTCAAAGTCCAGAGTGCTAACCAATACACCATGGAACCGGATGCCTGTAGCGGTCTTCAATTCAGTAGCATCATGTCATTAAGCCAATAAGATGCGATGTTATTTGATGTAGCGTCCTCATGAAGTGTTTGCGTGGCAAATGAAGCAACCAGGTAGGCTGAAAGTGGAAGGTGCACCTTCGAATGTAGCAAGAATTCTTGCCAGTATTCGTACATCAAGTGATGTCGAAGGCTCAGGTAATCAAAATCGCGCAACGGCCACTTTCGTATGGTGCATGCATTGTGCTGGAAGCAGCCTAGCTATGGAAACAGCTATGGACACAGAGTACTGTCGAAAACTGCGTGCTGACACAGAACGCTACGTAGTGGGCGGATAGTGCGTGACACGATAACATTTGCACTTCACACGGTCGAAATACTGACACACAACTCTAGCAGCTCTTTCAGCATTCACATACACTGGTGTTCAGCACAGCTCATGTTGTGGGTGTCGGATTAAGAAAGCTCTTTGAGAATATCGTCCAGATTGTATGCTGCAACTAGCAAGTGCGGCAAGATGTCAGTAGGTGGCGGGGTGCAGACGTGCTTCCTTGTGCGGCCTGTTGGTCTAGGGGTATGATTCCTGCTTTGGGTGCAGGAGGTCCTGGGTTCAAATCCCGGACAGGCCCTACTTTTCACTTTCGCGACAACCAAACACTACGATAAACTTGCGAGTTTCTGAAAGTAAGCCATGCAACAGGACAAACTGCATGTGAGCCACCGGCCCAAGAGACTGGCAAGTGCGTCATGTGGAAAGCAATCTACGTGGCAGGATTAAGCCGTCTTCGCTCACTTATATCTATACGTAAAGACTGGCACGTACAGCGATTCTATTCGTTTCCCAGGAACTAGTACATCGCATGCACGTTTGTAAAATGCATGCGCATGCAGCACCCAAAACGGAGAGATGTCTTTCCTGCTGGGAGAAACAGCTGAGGGCGTCTTCTCGCAGTTGAACCCCTTACGTTCCGTTATTAATCCTAGTATCAAAAGCATAAGCATTTGGAGCGTCCCCCATTCACGTGTGGACTGCTATTAACAATTTGCGTTACATGATCCTAGCTAAAATTCTGCATATACAATTCCAACTACCGGCTCTTACACATTTCTAGAAACGAGCGCAAAGCACAGCGTCAGGTTCCACCGAGACTCGAACTCGGATCGCTGGATTCAAAGTCCAGAGTGCTAACCATTACACCATGGAACCGGATGCCTGTAGCGGTCTTCAATTCAGTAGCATCATGTCATTAAGCCAATAAGATGCGATGTTATTTCATGTAGCGTCCTCATGAAGTGTTTGCGTGGCAAATGAAGCAACCAGGTAGGCTGAAAGTGGAAGGTGCACCTTCGAATGTAGCAAGAATTCTTGCCAGTATTCGTACATAAAGTGATGTCGAAGGCTCAGGTAATCAAAATCGCGCAACGGCCACTTTCGTATGGTGCATGCATTGTGCTGGAAGCAGCCTAGCTATGGAAACAGCTATGGACACAGAGTACTGTCGAAAACTGCGTGCTGACACAGAACGCTACGTAGTGGGCGGATAGTGCGTGACACGATAACATTTGCACTTCACACGGTCGAAATACTGACACACAACTCTAGCAGCTCTTTCAGCATTCACATACACTGGTGTTCAGCACAGCTCATGTTGTGGGTGTCGGATTAAGAAAGCTCTTTGAGAATATCGTCCAGATTGTATGCTGCAACTAGCAAGTGCGGCAAGATGTCAGTAGGTGGCGGGGTGCAGACGTGCTTCCTTGTGCGGCCTGTTGGTCTAGGGGTATGATTCCTGCTTTGGGTGCAGGAGGTCCTGGGTTCAAATCCCGGACAGGCCCTACTTTTCACTTTCGCGACAACCAAACACTACGATAAACTTGCGAGTTTCTGAAAGTAAGCCATGCAACAGGACAAACTGCATGTGGGCCACCGGCCCAAGAGACTGGCAAGTGCGTCATGTGGAAAGCAATCTACGTGGCAGGATTAAGCCGTCTTCGCTCACTTATATCTATACGTAAAGACTGGCACGTACAGCGATTCTATTCGTTTCCCAGGAACTAGTACATCGCATGCACGTTTGTAAAATGCATGCGCATGCAGCACCCAAAACGGAGAGATGTCTTTCCTGCTGGGAGAAACAGCTGAGGGCGTCTTCTCGCAGTTGAACCCCTTACGTTCCGTTATTAATCCTAGTATCAAAAGCATAAGCATTTGGAGCGTCCCCCATTCACGTGTGGACTGCTATTAACAATTTGCGTTACATGATCCTAGCTAAAATTCTGCATATACAATTCCAACTACCGGCTCTTACACATTTCTAGAAACGAGCGCAAAGCACAGCGTCAGGTTCCACCGAGACTCGAACTCGGATCGCTGGATTCAAAGTCCAGAGTGCTAACCATTACACCATGGAACCGGATGCCTGTAGCGGTCTTCAA
>NC_064627.1:951893043-951923043 GCF_023864275.1 Schistocerca cancellata | reverse complement strand
TTGCTAAAAACTCTTCAATCCAGCCACACAGCTGGTCTGATATTCCGTAGGCTCTTACTTTGTTTATCAGGCGACAGTGCGGAACTGTATCGAACGCCTTCCGGAAGTCAAGAAAAATAGCATCTACCTGGGAGCCTGTATCTAATATTTTCTGGGTCTCATGAACAAATAAGGCGAGTTGGGTCTCACACGATCGCTGTTTCCGGAATCCATGTTGATTCCTACATAGTAGATTCTGGGTTTCCAGAAATGACATGATACGCGAGCAAAAAACATGTTCTAAAATTCTACAAGAGATCGACGTAAGAGATATAGGTCTATAGTTTTGCGCATCTGCTCGACGACCCTTCTTGAAGACTGGGACTATCTGTGCTCTTTTCCAATCATTTGGAACCCTCCGTTCCTCTAGAGACTTGCGGTACACGGCTGTTAGAAGAGGGGCAAGTTCTTTCGCGTACTCTGTGTAGAATCGAATTGGTATCCCGTCAGGTCCAGTGGACTTTCCTCTATTGAGTGATTCCAGTTGCTTTTCTATTCCTTGGACACTTATTTCGATGTCAGCCATTTTTTCGTTTGTGCGAGGATTTAGAGAAGGAACTGCAGTGCGGTCTTCCTCTGTGAAACAGCTTTGGAAAAAGGTGTTTAGTATTTCAGCTTTACGCTTGTCATCCTCTGTTTCAATGCCATCATCATCCCGTAGTGTCTGGATATGCTGTTTCGAGCCACTTACTGATTTAACGTACGACCAGAACTTCCTAGGATTTTCTGTCAAGTCGGTACATAGAATTTTACTTTCGAATTCAATGAACGCTTCACGCATAGCCCTCCTTACGCTAACTTTGACATCGTTTAACTTCTGTTTGTCTGAGAGGTTTTGGCTGCGTTTAAACTTGGAGTGGAGCTCTCTTTGCTTTCGCAGTAGTTTCCTAACATTGTTGTTGTACCACGGTGGATTTTTCCCGTCCCTCACAGTTTTACTCGGCACGTACCTGTCTAAAACGCATTTTACGATTGCCTTGAACTTTTTCCATAAACACTCAACATTGTCAGTGTCGGAACAGAAATTTTCGTTTTGATCTGTTAGGTAGTCTGAAATCTGCCTTCTATTACTCTTGATAAACAGATAAACCTTCCTCCCTTTTTTTATATTCCTATTAACTTCCATATTCAGGGATGCTGCAACGGCCTTATGATCACTGATTCCCTGTTCTGTACATACAGATTCGAAAAGTTCGGGTCTGTTTGTTATCAGTAGGTCCAATATGTTATCTCCACGAGTCGGTTCTCTGTTTAATTGCTCGAGGTAATTTTCGGATAGTGCACTCAGTATAATGTCACTCGATGCTCTGTCCCTACCACCCGTCCTAAACATCTGAGTGTCCCAGTCTATATCTGGTAAATTGAAATCTCCACCTAAGACTATAACATGCTGAGAAAATTTATGTGAAATGTATTCCAAATTTTCTCTCAGTTGTTCTGCCACTAATGCTGCTGAGTCGGGAGGTCGGTAAAAGGAGCCAATTATTAACCTAGTTCGGTTGTTTAGTGTAACCTCCACCCATAATAATTCACAGGAACTATCCACTTCTACTTCACTACAGGATAAACTACTACTAACAGCGATGAACACTCCACCACCGGTTGCATGCAATCTATCCTTTCTAAACACCGTCTGTACCTTTGTAAAAATTTCGGCAGAATTTATCTCTGGCTTAAGCCAGCTTTCTGTACCTATAACGATTTCAGCTTCGGTGCTTTCTATCAGCGCTTGAAGTTCCGGTACTTTACCAACGCAGCTTCGACAGTTGACAATTACAATACCGATTGCTGCTTGGTCCCCGCATGTCCTGACTTTGCCCCGCACCCGTTGAGGCTGTTGCCCTTTCTGTACTTGCCCAAGGCCATCTAACCTAAAAAACCGCCCAGCCCACGCCACACAACCCCTGCTACCCGTGTAGCCGCTTGTTGCGTGTAGTGGACTCCTGACCTATCCAGCGGAACCCGAAACCCCACCACCCTATGGCGCAAGTCGAGAAATCTGCAGCCCACACGGTCGCAGAACCGTCTCAGCCTCTGATTCAGACCCTCCACTCGGCTCTGTACCAAAGGTCCGCAGTCAGTCCTGTCGACGATGCTGCAGATGGTGAGCTCTGCTTTCATCCCGCTAGCGAGACTGGCAGTCTTCACCAAATCAGATAGCCGCCGGAAGCCAGAGAGGATTTCCTCCGATCCATAGCGACACACATCATTGGTGCCGACATGAGCGACCACCCGCAGATGGGTGCACCCTGTACCCTTCATGGCATCCGGAAGGACCCTTTCCACATCTGGAATGACTCCCCCCGGTATGCACACGGAGTGCACATTGGTTTTCTTCCCCTCTCTTGCTGCCATTTCCCTAAGGGGCCCCATTACGCGCCTGACGTTGGAGCTCCCAACTACCAGTAAGCCCACCCTCTGCGACTGCCCGGATCTTGCAGACTGAGGGGCAACCTCTGGAACAGGACAAGCAGCCATGTCAGGCCGAAGATCAGTATCAGCCTGAGACAGAGCCTGAAACCGGTTCGTCAGACAAACTGGAGAGGCTATCCGTTCAGCCCTCCGGAATGTCTTTCGCCCCCTGCCACACCTTGAAACGACCTCCCACTCTACCACAGGTGAGGGATCAGCCTCAATGCGGGCAGTATCCCGGGCAACCACAGTCGTAGTCCGATCAGGGGATGCGTGGGACGAGCTGGCCGTCCCCGACAAACCCCCATCCCGACCCCCACAGTGATGCCCATTGGCAACAGCCTCAAGCTGTGTGACCGAAGCCAACACTGCCTGAAGCTGGGAGCGAAGGGATGCCAACTCAGCCTGCATCCGAACACAGCAGTTGCAGTCCCTATCCATGCTAAAAACTGTTTTGCTAAGAACGTATGAACTAATCTACAGAGAGTGTAAACAAATCGACAAAATTTAAACGGTTATTAAAATACAAGATTGCCTAGTAAATGCAGTAATGCTGCTACTTGCGCACTGCTGACCCTGCTCGGCGGCGGAAGGAGACTAAGCGAAATTACACTATTCAGGTACTAAAACACGATGCTACACTCTCAAATACTATAATAGCTCATGTTGTGGGTGTCGGATTAAGAAAGCTCTTTGAGAATATCGTCCAGATTGTATGCTGCAACTAGCAAGTGCGGCAAGATGTCAGTAGGTGGCGGGGTGCAGACGTGCTTCCTTGTGCGGCCTGTTGGTCTAGGGGTATGATTCCTGCTTTGGGTGCAGGAGGTCCTGGGTTCAAATCCCGGACAGGCCCTACTTTTCACTTTCGCGACAACCAAACACTACGATAAACTTGCGAGTTTCTGAAAGTAAGCCATGCAACAGGACAAACTGCATGTGAGCCACCGGCCCAAGAGACTGGCAAGTGCGTCATGTGGAAAGCAATCTACGTGGCAGGATTAAGCCGTCTTCGCTCACTTATATCTATACGTAAAGACTGGCACGTACAGCGATTCTATTCGTTTCCCAGGAACTAGTACATCGCATGCACGTTTGTAAAATGCATGCGCATGCAGCACCCAAAACGGAGAGATGTCTTTCCTGCTGGGAGAAACAGCTGAGGGCGTCTTCTCGCAGTTGAACCCCTTACGTTCCGTTATTAATCCTAGTATCAAAAGCATAAGCAATTGGAGCGTCCCCCATTCACGTGTGGACTGCTATTAACAATTTGCGTTACATGATCCTAGCTAAAATTCTGCATATACAATTCCAACTACCGGCTCTTACACATTTCTAGAAACGAGCACAAAACACAGCGTCAGGTTCCACCGAGACTCGAACTCGGATCGCTGGATTCAAAGTCCAGAGTGCTAACCATTACACCATGGAACCGGATGCCTGTAGCGGTCTTCAATTCAGTAGCATCATGTCATTAAGCCAATAAGATGCGATGTTATTTGATGTAGCGTCCTCATGAAGTGTTTGCGTGGCAAATGAAGCAACCAGGTAGGCTGAAAGTGGAAGGTGCACCTTCGAATGTAGCAAGAATTCTTGCCAGTATTCGTACATAAAGTGATGTCGAAGGCTCAGGTAATCAAAATCGCGCAACGGCCACTTTCGTATGGTGCATGCATTGTGCTGGAAGCAGCCTAGCTATGGAAACAGCTATGGACACAGAGTACTGTCGAAAACTGCGTGCTGACACAGAACGCTACGTAGTGGGCGGATAGTGCGTGACACGATAACATTTGCACTTCACACGGTCGAAATACTGACACACAACTCTAGCAGCTCTTTCAGCATTCACATACACTGGTGTTCAGCACAGCTCATGTTGTGGGTGTCGGATTAAGAAAGCTCTTTGAGAATATCGTCCAGATTGTATGCTGCAACTAGCAAGTGCGGCAAGATGTCAGTAGGTGGCGGGGTGCAGACGTGCTTCCTTGTGCGGCCTGTTGGTCTAGGGGTATGATTCCTGCTTTGGGTGCAGGAGGTCCCGGGTTCAAATCCCGGACAGGCCCTACTTTTCACTTTCGCGACAACCAAACACTACGATAAACTTGCGAGTTTCTGAAAGTAAGCCATGCAACAGGACAAACTGCATGTGAGCCACCGGCCCAAGAGACTGGCAAGTGCGTCATGTGGAAAGCAATCTACGTGGCAGGATTAAGCCGTCTTCGCTCACTTATATCTATACGTAAAGACTGGCACGTACAGCGATTCTATTCGTTTCCCAGGAACTAGTACATCGCATGCACGTTTGTAAAATGCATGCGCATGCAGCACCCAAAACGGAGAGATGTCTTTCCTGCTGGGAGAAACAGCTGAGGGCGTCTTCTCGCAGTTGAACCCCTTACGTTCCGTTATTAATCCTAGTATCAAAAGCATAAGCATTTGGAGCGTCCCCCATTCACGTGTGGACTGCTATTAACAATTTGCGTTACATGATCCTAGCTAAAATTCTGCATATACAATTCCAACTACCGGCTCTTACACATTTCTAGAAACGAGCGCAAAGCACAGCGTCAGGTTCCACCGAGACTCGAACTCGGATCGCTGGATTCAAAGTCCAGAGTGCTAACCATTACACCATGGAACCGGATGCCTGTAGCGGTCTTCAATTCAGTAGCATCATGTCATTAAGCCAATAAGATGCGATGTTATTTCATGTAGCGTCCTCATGAAGTGTTTGCGTGGCAAATGAAGCAACCAGGTAGGCTGAAAGTGGAAGGTGCACCTTCGAATGTAGCAAGAATTCTTGCCAGTATTCGTACATCAAGTGATGTCGAAGGCTCAGGTAATCAAAATCGCGCAACGGCCACTTTCGTATGGTGCATGCATTGTGCTGGAAGCAGCCTAGCTATGGAAACAGCTATGGACACAGAGTACTGTCGAAAACTGCGTGCTGACACAGAACGCTACGTAGTGGGCGGATAGTGCGTGACACGATAACATTTGCACTTCACACGGTCGAAATACTGACACACAACTCTAGCAGCTCTTTCAGCATTCACATACACTGGTGTTCAGCACAGCTCATGTTGTGGGTGTCGGATTAAGAAAGCTCTTTGAGAATATCGTCCAAATTGTATGCTGCAACTAGCAAGTGCGGCAAGATGTCAGTAGGTGGCGGGGTGCAGACGTGCTTCCTTGTGCGGCCTGTTGGTCTAGGGGTATGATTCCTGCTTTGGGTGCAGGAGGTCCTGGGTTCAAATCCCGGACAGGCCCTACTTTTCACTTTCGCGACAACCAAACACTACGATAAACTTGCGAGTTTCTGAAAGTAAGCCATGCAACAGGACAAACTGCATGTGAGCCACCGGCCCAAGAGACTGGCAAGTGCGTCATGTGGAAAGCAATCTACGTGGCAGGATTAAGCCGTCTTCGCTCACTTATATCTATACGTAATGACTGGCACGTACACTCTTTGTCATAAAACTTGACCGGCGGCCGGCCGCTTCAGGGGCTAAATCCGCGCCGATCGCGACATGGGACAAAGAAACTGGCCAACTCGCTAATTCTCTAAGTCCGGTTATCTGCACAATCTGGCAACACTGTAGACTGCGGCACTTCCTGGAGGAAAACTTGTCCCAAGATAGAGAGACTCTAGGCTGATTACGCCTGTGGTCTAGCGGTAGCGTGCGTTGTTTCTGTTCATAATGTCAGTGGATCGAGAGCAGCTGGCATAAAATATTTTTATAGCCTCTTCTGTCTGAATGCTGAAGACGTGAATGTAATGGTAGCGCAGATTCAATCTATTTCGCTTTGTGACACACCGATATCAAAATTTTATCTAGTAACGATTTTGCGGCAGATTTCCTGCAGACTGTCCTCCTCTGGACGCCGTATGCGGCAAAGCTCCGGGATCCATTTGCTGGCTACTGGCAGCGGCCGTGGCGACAGCAGCGGCGCTGCACTCCCCCGTTCTTTATCGAAAGCGCCTGCTACCGCTCATTGCTTTTGATGATTTGAAACGCTTTATTATTAAATGTTGCTCCACAGAAAATTTCTACAATTTCCATTCACGCTCAAAAGCAACGGAGACAGACGCCCTGATTAGTAGGCGGGTAATCGGCAAGAGCTGAGTATGGCCCGAAATTAATTTTATAGACTGGGACGAAATTAAACCACCTCACTACATTCGATGAATTTATAAATGCTTCATACCTCGTTTCTTTTCCTTTCAAACTTAATTATTTGTGCAACTTTTGGTCAATGTTTGGATGTTTTCGTCAAGCCAGAGTGAGCGTCTGTGGTGTAAAGTGTATTACAGTTCTTGTTTGATTCCTTATGGTAAGTCTATGCGATAAACTGTGTGAATACCTTGCAATGCATGCTCTGTAGCAGTGCAGGCACACTGCACATTTGGAGTTCCATGTATGGGTTCATGAAGTATTTATTGTTGATCGGAAGTGATAGTTAAGGTCATCAGATTTAAACCAGAAAAATTTGTCGTTTTGAAGGTTTCAGAGAACGGAAAGGAATTGCTAACGCCGGTGTTAGAAAACGTCTACAGTTAAACGCTATTGCAAAAATTTAGAAGATGTGAACTATATTAATGAACATGTGCACTTCATAAACAACCTTCTGACATGTTAGACCTATATGACGAACAAAGCTCAAATTTATATCGTTGACAGTCGGTTTGAATCTTTTCAGGACCTATTTTACAGTGAAGCACCTTGGAATTTGCAAAGCAGAAATCCATGATATTAACTTAATTTACTAAGTCGAAATCGGACGAAGATTGATGTTTAAAGGCATTCTTCAGATTTCGCATAAGAAATGTTTACTAGCAGTTTGCAACTCCATTAATTAAAATGGAAAATAAAAGGTTTTAGTCAGCGGCTTCTACCGTGATTCGAACTTATAGTACAAGCACTGCAACGCACAAGGGAACCTCTGAGCTAACGACACACTGGCGGCCAGAGGCGGACTATAGTCACTGCGATGTTGCCTGAGCCTCAAAACGCAACCTTAAACACAGAAACAGAGGAGGTGGAGATTACTGTTTTAACGTCCCGTCGACAACGATGTCATTAGAGACGGATCACAAGCTCGGATTAGGGAAGGATGGGGAAGGAAATCGGCCGTGCCCTTCCTAAGGAACCATCCCGGCATTTGCCTGAAGCGATTTAGGGAAATCATTGAAAACCTAAACCAGGATGGCCGGGCGCGGGATTGCACCGTCGTCCTCCCGAATGCACACACAAACAGGTGTTACTTATGTGAAGAACGCCGTTCTTGGAGTCCAGAAATTAAATATACTTTCTAATTGTGTCATCTTGCAGCGGATTATATCGTACGAGTCTTCGATGTGGAAAACGAATGTTAAGTGAATTTAGCGAGGTAACGCCGACCTACACCCGGAAGTAAATGCACTATCAGAGTGTTGACAAATACTTGCTACGACGCTGCCATTTCTCGGCTCTCTGACGAGGCAGCTCTTCAGCGAAATGCTTGCCGTGATTCTCCGATACGGTTCTTCAGAGTGGAGACGCGCTCGCACGTTTGGTTTTTATGCGGCGTTCTCCCCTGGTGGTTTCTGACGTCGCCTTGTGGGCTATATATACATATGAGACATTCAATTATCATTAATCCAGAATGATACAAGTTTCAGCTTCCGGCGTGGAAGAAGGCTGTTGACGCCGACATTATATCATTTCAACGTAGGGAAAGCAAAACGGATCATTCAATGTTTCTCATTCAACATAAAGCATGTGAGATAAATTTCCGTAACGTTCATAATCATCTAAAAATACAAACGAAGTAAAAATACACCGGAATCTTATTCGAATTGAATATAATGTAAGATACCAAACGCTTTGCACCTCGATGTCGAATTTGTTCACTTGCAATCGTTTGCAGCATGCACATAGATTGTCATGATTACCACGAGAATGAAGAAATATGTTGGTAAGGATGGAAGCAAGAAGAGACGCAGTCAACAAATATTCTATTCCTCATGGCATTCATTTCATTTGACACGTAAGAAGAGGTAAAGCGGGAATTTACTTTCGTTAACACGAAAGATATGCCGCACATATTGATAACGAGGAAGTCTGCGTCTTCATACGTTTCCTCCTTGAAATCTGTATGCTCTATTATATACTAAGTAGCCCGATCATTGTTTCAGTAATGTTACCCTCTTGTTTGACCCCGTAACGATGAACAGATTCCAAATGCATGTCTCTGCGTGAAAGTAGCTGTTCGAACCCTTCCTGGGTTGTTTTTTGTGTTTTATTGCTTGGAATTCCTGAAGCAGACCACTGTGCCTTCCCCCCTCGTGGGTTAGGTCTCAAAACTAAACCGCTTTGTATCCAATGGCATAATTTATTCATACAGCATCAGCATAAGACTCTTGCGAGTGAGAGAATGACAATAACAATCGTAACAAGAACAAGCAAATAATGAATGATGTTTATTCCAACGCAGAAAGAGAATGGCTTTAAATATAAAAATCTATATCTATATCCATATCTATTGATCTTTGAGTTGGCACAATGAAAATATATTCTTAGCATTTAGTTACTGAATTTAGTTCTGGATGTTTGCAGAGAAAAGGAAAAGTCGGTACTTCTCGCTAGTGTAATATAATGTGAACCAGCAACTACCCTTTCCTTAGAACACGACTCAAGCAGGTCCTCAAGTAGGCACTGCTGCACTCTGTTCCCTGACATTGCTCTGATGACGGTTAATGCAGATAGTTCCGATTATGAAATACAAAACGTATTGCAGGTTAGTTCCTAGGATAGTAACATTAAATTTGCGTTGTAGACGGCACATGAACGTGACGACTATCCATATTACTCATCAATATAAAAAGACAGTATTTTGGGAATTTAGCAGGATTACTCAAAATGAATTCTGAAATTGGGTGACTGACCGCACAGGTGCTAAACGTCGTCAAGGGTATACGATGTCCTAATCGCATTAGGAATATGAAGATCGTCTTCGACAGCTCGCAACTTTCACATAGCTAACCCCACCCTACTCCAGACAGCTCTCGGTGGAGTTGCACTACGTTGCCGATGTTATGGAAGGCCTTCAAACCGACAACAGACCACATATTGAAAAATACAAGCGAATTCTCTTGCAGCGTAAGCTTATTGTAACTAATCTAAAAATTATTGGAGAGGAACATTGTCCTATTCAAAAAAGTAAAATGTTACACACTGTTGACGTCAAACGGACATTATCTATGTCCTGTCTTGTGTCCTACTCATCTATAATATCAAGTGTACTATGAAAATGATTATATATAATGGATTATAAGGTAATGGATTGATACCAGATGGTGGGGGCCGGCCGATGTGGCCGTGCGGTTCTAGGCGCTTCAGTCTGGAACCGCGTGACCGCTACGGTCGCAGGTTCGAATCCTGTCTCGGGCATGGATGTGTGTGATGTCCTTAGGTTAGTTAGGTTTCAGTAGTTCTAAGTTCTAGGGGACTGATGACCTTAGAAGTTAAGTCCCATGGTGCTCAGAGCCATTTGAACTATTTAACACAAAATGACATTAAAAATTTAAGTTATTCACGAGCAGCTAGTTGAGAATATGTATGAACATTAAATGACACGACGAACCGTCATGTTCTGCATATGGATTCAAACCCAGCTCATGCAGACTAAGCAAAGATTTCGTGACTGACGGAAACTAACAGTCATTCCTGATTAGGCATACAGAGAGTGATATACCTCGATTTTAGACAGTATCAGTTAGCAAATATCAACTTTAAATTGCATAACGCAAACATTTTTAACAGACGCGAATTCCTACCCAGCATCTGTTAACGAACTACGAGAGATGTTAAATATTGCTTCTTCACAAGTAACTTACTTGAAGTGCCGTGAGGTAAAGCTGTGTGTTGGACACGGATTCGAACCCGGAACCTAATCGGATTGCTATCGAAGCACAGTCAAATGTGACATATCGGAATTTCGCGGCAGTAACTAGATGTTATAACTGAAATGACGAGACGAAAAATTAATTTTTTCCTTCCCAGGACTCCAACCCGGCACCTATCGCTGTTATATTCTAGAGAAAACTAACGTTAAATATGGGTTTGTTGCACCAGCAGTGACATGTGAGCATGTTTGAACTGAAATAATATGACGAAGAGTTCAGCGCTCACTGGGAATAGAGCCCCACACATATCGTTGTTGACTACACACAAAGAGACGTCAGCTACCGAATTTTTCTCCACCAGCTGCTCAGAATAGCATCTTGAACTTACAGTCATCTCGCAAATAGTTCTGTGTCTCACTGGGAGTTAAAAACGTCAGATATCGTTAGTGTGACAGCGAATGAAAATACATTAAAAATCAAAATTATTATCCACCAGCAGACAGGTGTTCTCATGCTAGAGCTTGATAATACATAATTAAATCTTTAGTGCCGGGCCAGGATTCGATCCCATTCACGCATAATATGTGAAGGTGTTGAGGAATCTGCAGTTTTGAACAAACAACAAATTGTAGCCGAGCTGTATTGCCACGAAGGGATCAAATTCCGCGTTAAGGGCGGTCTGAGTTGCATTCCCAGTTCAGAACCAATTTTATCGACATACAGAAGCTCAAATAAAAGATGGAATAAGTGTCCTGTGACCATACATAGCGTTTGTGTCGTCACTTGAAATAAATAACTAGTATAAGAAAGGTTACTGGTGGTAGAGTTTCTACATGTCGCCACTCCAGACTTCATTGTGGTTCAACCTACCGTCTACTTGGTAAAGAAGGAATATCATCTTTAATGTGAATTTTCTGACCATGCAGCCATTATATCTCCTTCACTTGGTGTAGCCAGGAGAGAATGGAATCTGTCTCTCCCTATCTAAAATCATTGACAGAAGTGGGAATCGAACCCAGACCATAGGTATAACAACCTACCATCCGTCCAACAGACCACGAAATCCTCTTCTCTGCGAGTCATTTTTCTATCGTAACGCAGTTGTGCCACACTGGATGAGAATTCTGACACACAGGCTCCCTGTAGTAATTTGCAGCATGTTCAGTAAATTCATTTACTTGGTTGACCGAATCACCATGAACTAGCTGCCTCGGCTACCCAGTGCATACATTCGACTATTTTGTAATCACAGAGATAAAATCACGTTACTGCCACCTACACACAACTGCCAACATTGTAGGATGCAGAAGTTTAAATAAGAAGTGTTCCTTTTCACTTGAGCTATTCTATTGCGCTATCTGTTACTAGAAAACGTCGTTCAGTCCAAAAGAAAAGCTGTAACTGTTTGTCTCTCAGAAGTCAAGACATGGCCATATGCATAATCTCACAGTGCTGTGGAATCCAAAAGTTCTGAAGGAATAGTTGCCGAGCTCTGGAGCTGTTGTAGTTCCGTGTCAGCTTGTAGCATAGATAAGATGTCGCGAGTTCGAATACATTCAGTGCTACATTTTTTAAAACGCAATTCTGCTCTCTGCTGAAGTTATCAATCTAATGGAACTTTGAACAAATTCCCTTCACTTCTCAACCCAAAGTAGTCGCATGTGGAAAAAGGACTAACTACTGTGACATTTTGTCCTATTCAGGTTTAATAGACAGCAGGCAGCAGATGCATCTCGAAGATGTGCAGGGAGAGCGCATCGTGCCATAATATGTCAGAAAAGTATTTTCTACATTAGCCGTCGTGTGGTAGTGATATTTTATTCTTCTTCAAACTTTGATTGACAGCTTTAACTCAGAACAAATTTTCTACATGCATGTAATCAATAAACTGCATGTGCATTGTCAGTCATAGGTAACATCAGAGAATTCGCATATATCGTTGATGATTAATTTCTCTCTCATGTTTACTATTGTTTTAACAACACTAAAGGAAACCTTACGAAAATTGTGCACAGTATTATAAGATATGAAATAAAACTAACGATGATAACCTTACGACGAAAGTATCTGTACACAAGCATGCCTCTATCGACACGAATTAGTAAAATACTACTCACTTAGATTTTGATAGGGTCTGTGTTTAAATGGTATGCTGTGTCATACTCAAGAGGTATGCAAATGTGGCATTTCATAAATATAGTTACGTATTCCTAGAAACCCAAAATTCGCTTGTCAGCAGCGGAAAGAGGCGTTACCTGTTGTGCAGCATTGTAAGTTTTTCAACATTGCACTATGAGCTGAAAGCATTTTCTTGCGATTTCCGTATTGATGTTTGATCTGACTGCTTGTAGCTCTTTCACAGAAGGGATAAAAACGTTTCAGTCAGTGAGACTGGAACTGCGAACCGTAACAGACGCTGTTTCACATGTCAGCACGTTACCACAGAGCTGGCGAGGGGGTATGGGTCTCAGCTTCCTATTACGACGGCAATAGTAACTAGAACTCGTAAACCGCTATTTAAAGGTCGAGATTAGTTGCGATTTCCACCTGCAACGACTTTCTTGGGCTGAAAACCGTAAATTTTCAATCTTTTGTTACCCTTCAAGCTATAATAACTCAGATTATTCAATGGAAATGACAGGTAAAATCAAGTGAACTTTGAGGCTTAATTCCGTGCACACCAGGAAGTAACTCGTCGATCACAGAGTTGCCAAACATACGTTGCCTTGTTGCCAAATCTCAGTTACAGTACCAGCAGGAAGAAGGCGAACCGATGTGATCCTACAGCGGTCTGGGAAGTGACCATAGCTGGTGTCTCCAAGTCGCGGCTGCTACGGCCTGGAATACGTAATGCGTCTGATTAGCTTTCTGTAACTAGGTTTAGGGACTGGAGCGTAGTTACTAATAATACTCAGAACTGACTGCAAACTGAGCGTCATAAATCAGTAACTCTCATTGTTGTTTTTATATTTCTTTCGTAAGTGCACTCAAAACTAAGAAAGTCATTCACAGGCGTTTTCCTGCCTCGCCGATAGTCGAGCAGAACATACAAATAAAAATAAAAAAGAATGTGTGTGTGTGTGTGTGTGTGTGTGTGTGAGAGAGAAAGAGAGAGAGAGAGAGAGAGAGAGAAATAAAAAGCAATGAGAGAGTGTGTAAAAAATTGTTGTAAAGAAATTGAATCATGGTATTTAAAGAAATCTTTCATTAAAATGACACGTTCCACATCATTACGAAATGTCGTATTCATGATCTATGGAACAAGAGTTAATCTAATGTAATGTAATCTAATCTAATCACATCATATTGATTATTAGCCATGAAGAGTCATGAACTACCGAAAGTTTTGCCAATACCAGTAACCAAATCTAAACTTGAAAATAAAAGACGACAATTTTTGTAATAAACCGTGACTCCTATCAAGACCCTTTCATCCCTGTTATCTAACCACGAAAGATGTCTGATATACCTCCATTCTGAAGTAACAAAGTGTGCATGCATTTAAAGATGAAGTGCATGATGTGAAGTTCTGTGACGGAGATACGAACCCAACACGTAATCCGATTGTTAACTAAGAAAAATCAAATGTTACGTATCGGTTTTTCTTACGAGCCGCTAGGTGTCTGAATCTAAAATAAGGATACAAACTTTTGTGCCTAAGCGACAATCGAACTGCACACCTACCGCGCATCCACGAATATAGCTTAAGTATCAGTTGCTTACTCATGAACAGTAAGATGTGTGCGTGTTTGACCAGAAATAACGACACCTGTTGCGATTGTTGGCAACACATGAACAGACATTGAAATTGCGCGTTAATTTTCACTAGCAGGTGGGTGTGCACTTGATAAAGCTAGAAATGAAATTATGAATATTTTTGTACTGGATCAGGTTTCAGACCCACATACTTACCTTTGGAAGAGAGCTAGAGAAGATTGCAGTCTTGGGAAAAGGAACGAAATGACTGAACTATACTGTTCCGAGAGATTCAGATCCTCGAAAGAGGAGATACGAATTCGAATCACAGTCCAGCACCAAATTTTTAAACGTCTCTAGTTCAATCAAGTACAAGTAAAATAAGAGCCCTGTCCCTTTAAATGGCTATCGGTTCATCAAATAAAATAAAATTTTCTAATGTAAGTAAGTTTACTGGCGACTGTATTTCTGTTTACCATGACTTCCGCTTTGTCATTTCCCAACGAAAACTGGCTCTGCTCAGTTGGTTATGAAGGAACGTGATGTTTAATGCGGATTCTGGATTATAACGTCTTTCTCTTGAGGTTACCAGAGGTAAAATAAATCTGTTTGTGCCTCTTAAAAGTAAATGCCTGAACCCACGCATTGCACCTGTGATAGCTCGTTCCACCAGACCATTGTGGCCACATTACCCAGCCCCAGGAGTGTGCTGTAACGGATGATGTGCTTAGCTTACAAAATTAGTCACGGTGGAAAAAATGCGAGTCTATTAAATGGTCAAGTAGAAGCAAGCTTCTGACGCAGAGATTATGCTATTCTCATGTCAGCAGGATGTAAAGACTCTTCTAGGCATCATAGGCTGAATGTGAAGCCATTTTGATTTTTCACAAATTCAGCAAATTTCTTAGTTCGAGAAAATCCACTGTGAAGTGTGAAGTTGCCGGATAATTCGATTATTACTGTTATTATTACTATCATTTTATTCGTACCGCTGATGGAACACGACCGTAGTCTTGAGGTAAAACGCGAGACCAGCTAATATGACGTCTGGCGACCGAAAGCACATATCGACAGAATTTTTATCGCCCCTTTCCTCTCGGTGCTGAAGCTATGAGTGTAATTCAAGCGAATCTACAATATCATATTAGCTGTTCTCGCGTTTAACCTCAAGACTACGGTCGTAGTCTAGAGTAATGTACTAAGACTGGAGTCAAGACTTCCTCTGGGAAGTGCCGCAGTCTACATGTTGCTAGATCGAGCATATTGCCAGACATAGAATTCTGAGAGGAGCATGACTGTATTGTCCACCTTACGTGAACGACTCGGCGGTCAATTTTTTGGTCTGAGACTGTATCTACAACACATATTGCTCGCTTAAGACCCAGAAGAATTTAAAAAAAAAAAGTAGTTTATGAGAGCAACGTTAACCATAGCGTTCGAAGTATTCATAGTATTGTATACGTGTGTGTAAACGCCTTCCAGTGACCACTCAAGAAAGACAAGGATACACAGTCTAGCTTCAATATTATAAATACGCCTCAGTTTGTGGATGAACTCAGACTTAAGTTGATAATAATTTTGAAAATATAGCAGCACTGTACCCATTGGTGTTAAACTCGTTTTCAACCAATGATTCCCACAGCTACAGGGATACTACTTGTGATACCTCTTAGACAAAATACTTAAGCAGTGTTATCAGACGAAAAGATCAACCTGACACAAACTGTGGGAAGTTTGTTTTACAACCTTCGTACCTGGATATTCAGCTTTCTCCTATTTGAGATATCTGTGAACGTTGCTGCTTAAGACGATTTAAGCAGAAAATAAATTCCCTCAGCTTCGACAATGTTTAAAGAAATCGTCTTATCGGCACTAAATCGTGATTTGTGATTTGTTTACCGGCTGTACTCTTCCGTATTTTGCCGGTTGGAAGGCGAAAGCTTATTGACAAATTTCACACAGAAATTACTGTTACAGTGTACTTATGGAGCCAAATGAGTCAATTGCGTATTTTCCGGTGAGAAAGAGCACTGGCAAACAGTCTTCGCTACATTAGGTTATTTAAACTGGTGTCACTCTGAGCTAGAATTTATGGTCAGCGACTAAGTGTAAGGTCAACGTTACGGATGCGAGTTTTGCGACTGTGAAATACTTTTATACATTATAGAAGCGAATATTAAATGTGCACTAATATTGCGAAAATTTTGTACTTGGACAGCTTAGAATGAAAATACTTCTGTTTATTGCAAAGGGAAACAATAGATTTTCTAAAACACTGTCTGTCATATACTACTTGAAACAGGTCATGTCGACCAAATCATGTGGAAGAACTAACAGCAACGTATATCGGAAGGCAGTAAGATCTCTTGCCTTTTGGTTTGTCAGTACTCGATAGCCACTTCTAGGCGAAAGTAAATGAAGAAAGGCAGTGCGTTTTTGTTACCAAGTAACGTCTTCGTCAATTACTTTAGTTTTAATGTAATCTACGAGTAATTGCTGGTGTTTGATATTAACATGAAAAGGATTCCGTAGACAGGGAAAGAACCTGTTCTTGGGAAACTACTTCTATAGTGACCAAAAGATACTAAATGATGTTCAAGCACTTGTGTTACAGCAGCAGTATGAATAAAATGATATTAATAATAACAGTAATAATCGAATTATCCGGCAACTTCACACTTCACAGTGGATTTTCTCGAACTAAGAAATTTGCTGAATTTGTGAAAAATCAAAATGGCTTCACATCCAGCCTATGATGCCTAGAAGAGTCTTTACATCCTGCTGACATGAGAATAGCATAATCTCTGCGTCAGAAGCTTGCTTCTACTTGACCATTTAATAGACTCGCATTTTTTCCACCGTGACTAATTTTGTAAGCTAAGCACATCATCCGTTACAGCACACTCCTGGGGCTGGGTAATGTGGCCACAATGGTCTGGTGGAACGAGCTATCACAGGTGCAATGCGTGGGTTCAGGCATTTACTTTTAAGAGGCACAAACAGATTTATTTTACCTCTGGTAACCTCAAGAGAAAGACGTTATAATCCAGAATCCGCATTAAACATCACGTTCCTTCATAACCAACTGAGCAGAGCCAGTTTTCGTTGGGAAATGACAAAGCGGAAGTCATGGTAAACAGAAATACAGTCGCCAGTAAACTTACTTACATTAGAAAATTTTATTTTATTTGATGAACCGATAGCCATTTAAAGGGACAGGGCTCTTATTTTACTTGTACTTGATTGAACTAGAGACGTTTAAAAATTTGGTGCTGGACTGTGATTCGAATTCGTATCTCCTCTTTCGAGGATCTGAATCTCTCGGAACAGTATAGTTCAGTCATTTCGTTCCTTTTCCCAAGACTGCAATCTTCTCTAGCTCTCTTCCAAAGGTAAGTATGTGGGTCTGAAACCTGATCCAGTACAAAAATATTCATAATTTCATTTCTAGCTTTATCAAGTGCACACCCACCTGCTAGTGAAAATTAACGCGCAATTTCAATGTCTGTTCATGTGTTGCCAACAATCGCAACAGGTGTCGTTATTTCTGGTCAAACACGCACACATCTTACTGTTCATGAGTAAGCAACTGATACTTAAGCTATATTCGTGGATGCGCGGTAGGTGTGCAGTTCGATTGTCGCTTAGGCACAAAAGTTTGTATCCTTATTTTAGATTCAGACACCTAGCGGCTCGTAAGAAAAACCGATACGTAACATTTGATTTTTCTTAGTTAACAATCGGATTACGTGTTGGGTTCGTATCTCCGTCACAGAACTTCACATCATGCACTTCATCTTTAAATGCATGCACACTTTGTTACTTCAGAATGGAGGTATATCAGACATCTTTCGTGGTTAGATAACAGGGATGAAAGGGTCTTGATAGGAGTCACGGTTTATTACAAAAATTGTCGTCTTTTATTTTCAAGTTTAGATTTGGTTACTGGTATTGGCAAAACTTTCGGTAGTTCATGACTCTTCATGGCTAATAATCAATATGATGTGATTAGATTAGATTACATTACATTAGATTAACTCTTGTTCCATAGATCATGAATACGACATTTCGTAATGATGTGGAACGTGTCATTTTAATGAAAGATTTCTTTAAATACCATGATTCAATTTCTTTACAACAATTTTTTACACACTCTCTCATTGCTTTTTATTTCTCTCTCTCTCTCTCTCTCTCACACACACACACACACACACACACACACATTCTTTTTTATTTTTATTTGTATGTTCTGCTCGACTATCGGCGAGGCAGGAAAACGCCTGTGAATGACTTTCTTAGTTTTGAGTGCACTTACGAAAGAAATATAAAAACAACAATGAGAGTTACTGATTTATGACGCTCAGTTTGCAGTCAGTTCTGAGTATTATTAGTAACTACGCTCCAGTCCCTAAACCTAGTTACAGAAAGCGAATCAGACGCATTACGTATTCCAGGCCGTAGCAGCCGCGACTTGGAGACACCAGCTATGGTCACTTCCCAGACCGCTGTAGGATCACATCGGTTCGCCTTCTTCCTGCTGGTACTGTAACTGAGATTTGGCAACAAGGCAACGTATGTTTGGCAACTCTGTGATCGACGAGTTACTTCCTGGTGTGCACGGAATTAAGCCTCAAAGTTCACTTGATTTTACCTGTCATTTCCATTGAATAATCTGAGTTATTATAGCTTGAAGGGTAACAAAAGATTGAAAATTTACGGTTTTCAGCCCAAGAAAGTCGTTGCAGGTGGAAATCGCAACTAATCTCGACCTTTAAATAGCGGTTTACGAGTTCTAGTTACTATTGCCGTCGTAATAGGAAGCTGAGACCCATACCCCCTCGCCAGCTCTGTGGTAACGTGCTGACATGTGAAACAGCGTCTGTTACGGTTCGCAGTTCCAGTCTCACTGACTGAAACGTTTTTATCCCTTCTGTGAAAGAGCTACAAGCAGTCAGATCAAACATCAATACGGAAATCGCAAGAAAATGCTTTCAGCTCATAGTGCAATGTTGAAAAACTTACAATGCTGCACAACAGGTAACGCCTCTTTCCGCTGCTGACAAGCGAATTTTGGGTTTCTAGGAATACGTAACTATATTTATGAAATGCCACATTTGCATACCTCTTGAGTATGACACAGCATACCATTTAAACACAGACCCTATCAAAATCTAAGTGAGTAGTATTTTACTAATTCGTGTCGATAGAGGCATGCTTGTGTACAGATACTTTCGTCGTAAGGTTATCATCGTTAGTTTTATTTCATATCTTATAATACTGTGCACAATTTTCGTAAGGTTTCCTTTAGTGTTGTTAAAACAATAGTAAACATGAGAGAGAAATTAATCATCAACGATATATGCGAATTCTCTGATGTTACCTATGACTGACAATGCACATGCAGTTTATTGATTACATGCATGTAGAAAATTTGTTCTGAGTTAAAGCTGTCAATCAAAGTTTGAAGAAGAATAAAATATCACTACCACACGACGGCTAATGTAGAAAATACTTTTCTGACATATTATGGCACGATGCGCTCTCCCTGCACATCTTCGAGATGCATCTGCTGCCTGCTGTCTATTAAACCTGAATAGGACAAAATGTCACAGTAGTTAGTCCTTTTTCCACATGCGACTACTTTGGGTTGAGAAGTGAAGGGAATTTGTTCAAAGTTCCATTAGATTGATAACTTCAGCAGAGAGCAGAATTGCGTTTTAAAAAATGTAGCACTGAATGTATTCGAACTCGCGACATCTTATCTATGCTACAAGCTGACACGGAACTACAACAGCTCCAGAGCTCGGCAACTATTCCTTCAGAACTTTTGGATTCCACAGCACTGTGAGATTATGCATATGGCCATGTCTTGACTTCTGAGAGACAAACAGTTACAGCTTTTCTTTTGGACTGAACGACGTTTTCTAGTAACAGATAGCGCAATAGAATAGCTCAAGTGAAAAGGAACACTTCTTATTTAAACTTCTGCATCCTACAATGTTGGCAGTTGTGTGTAGGTGGCAGTAACGTGATTTTATCTCTGTGATTACAAAATAGTCGAATGTATGCACTGGGTAGCCGAGGCAGCTAGTTCATGGTGATTCGGTCAACCAAGTAAATGAATTTACTGAACATGCTGCAAATTACTACAGGGAGCCTGTGTGTCAGAATTCTCATCCAGTGTGGCACAACTGCGTTACGATAGAAAAATGACTCGCAGAGAAGAGGATTTCGTGGTCTGTTGGACGGATGGTAGGTTGTTATACCTATGGTCTGGGTTCGATTCCCACTTCTGTCAATGATTTTAGATAGGGAGAGACAGATTCCATTCTCTCCTGGCTACACCAAGTGAAGGAGATATAATGGCTGCATGGTCAGAAAATTCACATTAAAGATGATATTCCTTCTTTACCAAGTAGACGGTAGGTTGAACCACAATGAAGTCTGGAGTGGCGACATGTAGAAACTCTACCACCAGTAACCTTTCTTATACTAGTTATTTATTTCAAGTGACGACACAAACGCTATGTATGGTCACAGGACACTTATTCCATCTTTTATTTGAGCTTCTGTATGTCGATAAAAATGGTTCTGAACTGGGAATGCAACTCAGACCGCCCTTAACGCGGAATTTGATCCCTTCGTGGCAATACAGCTCGGCTACAATTTGTTGTTTGTTCAAAACTGCAGATTCCTCAACACCTTCACATATTATGCGTGAATGGGATCGAATCCTGGCCCGGCACTAAAGATTTAATTATGTATTATCAAGCTCTAGCATGAGAACACCTGTCTGCTGGTGGATAATAATTTTGATTTTTAATGTATTTTCATTCGCTGTCACACTAACGATATCTGACGTTTTTAACTCCCAGTGAGACACAGAACTATTTGCGAGATGACTGTAAGTTCAAGATGCTATTCTGAGCAGCTGGTGGAGAAAAATTCGGTAGCTGACGTCTCTTTGTGTGTAGTCAACAACGATATGTGTGGGGCTCTATTCCCAGTGAGCGCTGAACTCTTCGTCATATTATTTCAGTTCAAACATGCTCACATGTCACTGCTGGTGCAACAAACCCATATTTAACGTTAGTTTTCTCTAGAATATAACAGCGATAGGTGCCGGGTTGGAGTCCTGGGAAGGAAAAAATTAATTTTTCGTCTCGTCATTTCAGTTATAACATCTAGTTACTGCCGCGAAATTCCGATATGTCACATTTGACTGTGCTTCGATAGCAATCCGATTAGGTTCCGGGTTCGAATCCGTGTCCAACACACAGCTTTACCTCACGGCACTTCAAGTAAGTTACTTGTGAAGAAGCAATATTTAACATCTCTCGTAGTTCGTTAACAGATGCTGGGTAGGAATTCGCGTCTGTTAAAAATGTTTGCGTTATGCAATTTAAAGTTGATATTTGCTAACTGATACTGTCTAAAATCGAGGTATATCACTCTCTGTATGCCTAATCAGGAATGACTGTTAGTTTCCGTCAGTCACGAAATCTTTGCTTAGTCTGCATGAGCTGGGTTTGAATCCATATGCAGAACATGACGGTTCGTCGTGTCATTTAATGTTCATACATATTCTCAACTAGCTGCTCGTGAATAACTTAAATTTTTAATGTCATTTTGTGTTAAATAGTTCAAATGGCTCTGAGCACCATGGGACTTAACTTCTAAGGTCATCAGTCCCCTAGAACTTAGAACTACTGAAACCTAACTAACCTAAGGACATCACACACATCCATGCCCGAGACAGGATTCGAACCTGCGACCGTAGCGGTCACGCGGTTCCAGACTGAAGCGCCTAGAACCGCACGGCCACATCGGCCGGCCCCCACCATCTGGTATCAATCCATTACCTTATAATCCATTATATATAATCATTTTCATAGTACACTTGATATTATAGATGAGTAGGACACAAGACAGGACATAGATAATGTCCGTTTGACGTCAACAGTGTGTAACATTTTACTTTTTTGAATAGGACAATGTTCCTCTCCAATAATTTTTAGATTAGTTACAATAAGCTTACGCTGCAAGAGAATTCGCTTGTATTTTTCAATATGTGGTCTGTTGTCGGTTTGAAGGCCTTCCATAACATCGGCAACGTAGTGCAACTCCACCGAGAGCTGTCTGGAGTAGGGTGGGGTTAGCTATGTGAAAGTTGCGAGCTGTCGAAGACGATCTTCATATTCCTAATGCGATTAGGACATCGTATACCCTTGACGACGTTTAGCACCTGTGCGGTCAGTCACCCAATTTCAGAATTCATTTTGAGTAATCCTGCTAAATTCCCAAAATACTGTCTTTTTATATTGATGAGTAATATGGATAGTCGTCACGTTCATGTGCCGTCTACAACGCAAATTTAATGTTACTATCCTAGGAACTAACCTGCAATACGTTTTGTATTTCATAATCGGAACTATCTGCATTAACCGTCATCAGAGCAATGTCAGGGAACAGAGTGCAGCAGTGCCTACTTGAGGACCTGCTTGAGTCGTGTTCTAAGGAAAGGGTAGTTGCTGGTTCACATTATATTACACTAGCGAGAAGTACCGACTTTTCCTTTTCTCTGCAAACATCCAGAACTAAATTCAGTAACTAAATGCTAAGAATATATTTTCATTGTGCCAACTCAAAGATCAATAGATATGGATATAGATATAGATTTTTATATTTAAAGCCATTCTCTTTCTGCGTTGGAATAAACATCATTCATTATTTGCTTGTTCTTGTTACGATTGTTATTGTCATTCTCTCACTCGCAAGAGTCTTATGCTGATGCTGTATGAATAAATTATGCCATTGGATACAAAGCGGTTTAGTTTTGAGACCTAACCCACGAGGGGGGAAGGCACAGTGGTCTGCTTCAGGAATTCCAAGCAATAAAACACAAAAAACAACCCAGGAAGGGTTCGAACAGCTACTTTCACGCAGAGACATGCATTTGGAATCTGTTCATCGTTACGGGGTCAAACAAGAGGGTAACATTACTGAAACAATGATCGGGCTACTTAGTATATAATAGAGCATACAGATTTCAAGGAGGAAACGTATGAAGACGCAGACTTCCTCGTTATCAATATGTGCGGCATATCTTTCGTGTTAACGAAAGTAAATTCCCGCTTTACCTCTTCTTACGTGTCAAATGAAATGAATGCCATGAGGAATAGAATATTTGTTGACTGCGTCTCTTCTTGCTTCCATCCTTACCAACATATTTCTTCATTCTCGTGGTAATCATGACAATCTATGTGCATGCTGCAAACGATTGCAAGTGAACAAATTCGACATCGAGGTGCAAAGCGTTTGGTATCTTACATTATATTCAATTCGAATAAGATTCCGGTGTATTTTTACTTCGTTTGTATTTTTAGATGATTATGAACGTTACGGAAATTTATCTCACATGCTTTATGTTGAATGAGAAACATTGAATGATCCGTTTTGCTTTCCCTACGTTGAAATGATATAATGTCGGCGTCAACAGCCTTCTTCCACGCCGGAAGCTGAAACTTGTATCATTCTGGATTAATGATAATTGAATGTCTCATATGTATATATAGCCCACAAGGCGACGTCAGAAACCACCAGGGGAGAACGCCGCATAAAAACCAAACGTGCGAGCGCGTCTCCACTCTGAAGAACCGTATCGGAGAATCACGGCAAGCATTTCGCTGAAGAGCTGCCTCGTCAGAGAGCCGAGAAATGGCAGCGTCGTAGCAAGTATTTGTCAACACTCTGATAGTGCATTTACTTCCGGGTGTAGGTCGGCGTTACCTCGCTAAATTCACTTAACATTCGTTTTCCACATCGAAGACTCGTACGATATAATCCGCTGCAAGATGACACAATTAGAAAGTATATTTAATTTCTGGACTCCAAGAACGGCGTTCTTCACATAAGTAACACCTGTTTGTGTGTGCATTCGGGAGGACGACGGTGCAATCCCGCGCCCGGCCATCCTGGTTTAGGTTTTCAATGATTTCCCTAAATCGCTTCAGGCAAATGCCGGGATGGTTCCTTAGGAAGGGCACGGCCGATTTCCTTCCCCATCCTTCCCTAATCCGAGCTTGTGATCCGTCTCTAATGACATCGTTGTCGACGGGACGTTAAAACAGTAATCTCCACCTCCTCTGTTTCTGTGTTTAAGGTTGCGTTTTGAGGCTCAGGCAACATCGCAGTGACTATAGTCCGCCTCTGGCCGCCAGTGTGTCGTTAGCTCAGAGGTTCCCTTGTGCGTTGCAGTGCTTGTACTATAAGTTCGAATCACGGTAGAAGCCGCTGACTAAAACCTTTTATTTTCCATTTTAATTAATGGAGTTGCAAACTGCTAGTAAACATTTCTTATGCGAAATCTGAAGAATGCCTTTAAACATCAATCTTCGTCCGATTTCGACTTAGTAAATTAAGTTAATATCATGGATTTCTGCTTTGCAAATTCCAAGGTGCTTCACTGTAAAATAGGTCCTGAAAAGATTCAAACCGACTGTCAACGATATAAATTTGAGCTTTGTTCGTCATATAGGTCTAACATGTCAGAAGGTTGTTTATGAAGTGCACATGTTCATTAATATAGTTCACATCTTCTAAATTTTTGCAATAGCGTTTAACTGTAGACGTTTTCTAACACCGGCGTTAGCAATTCCTTTCCGTTCTCTGAAACCTTCAAAACGACAAATTTTTCTGGTTTAAATCTGATGACCTTAACTATCACTTCCGATCAACAATAAATACTTCATGAACCCATACATGGAACTCCAAATGTGCAGTGTGCCTGCACTGCTACAGAGCATGCATTGCAAGGTATTCACACAGTTTATCGCATAGACTTACCATAAGGAATCAAACAAGAACTGTAATACACTTTACACCACAGACGCTCACTCTGGCTTGACGAAAACATCCAAACATTGACCAAAAGTTGCACAAATAATTAAGTTTGAAAGGAAAAGAAACGAGGTATGAAGCATTTATAAATTCATCGAATGTAGTGAGGTGGTTTAATTTCGTCCCAGTCTATAAAATTAATTTCGGGCCATACTCAGCTCTTGCCGATTACCCGCCTACTAATCAGGGCGTCTGTCTCCGTTGCTTTTGAGCGTGAATGGAAATTGTAGAAATTTTCTGTGGAGCAACATTTAATAATAAAGCGTTTCAAATCATCAAAAGCAATGAGCGGTAGCAGGCGCTTTCGATAAAGAACGGGGGAGTGCAGCGCCGCTGCTGTCGCCACGGCCGCTGCCAGTAGCCAGCAAATGGATCCCGGAGCTTTGCCGCATACGGCGTCCAGAGGAGGACAGTCTGCAGGAAATCTGCCGCAAAATCGTTACTAGATAAAATTTTGATATCGGTGTGTCACAAAGCGAAATAGATTGAATCTGCGCTACCATTACATTCACGTCTTCAGCATTCAGACAGAAGAGGCTATAAAAATATTTTATGCCAGCTGCTCTCGATCCACTGACATTATGAACAGAAACAACGTACGCTACCGCTAGACCACAGGCGTAATCAGCCTAGAGTCTCTCTATCTTGGGACAAGTTTTCCTCCAGGAAGTGCCGCAGTCTACAGTGTTGCCAGATTGTGCAGATAACCGGACTTAGAGAATTAGCGAGTTGGCCAGTTTCTTTGTCCCATGTCGCGATCGGCGCGGACTTAGCCTCTGAAGCGGCCGGCCGCCGGTCAAGTTTTATGTCAAAGAGTGTACAGCGATTCTATTCGTTTCCCAGGAACTAGTACATCGCATGCACGTTTGTAAAATGCATGCGCATGCAGCACCCAAAACGGAGAGATGTCTTTCCTGCTGGGAGAAACAGCTGAGGGCGTCTTCTCGCAGTTGAACCCCTTACGTTCCGTTATTAATCCTAGTATCAAAAGCATAAGCATTTGGAGCGTCCCCCATTCACGTGTGGACTGCTATTAACAATTTGCGTTACATGATCCTAGCTAAAATTCTGCATATACAATTCCAACTACCGGCTCTTACACATTTCTAGAAACGAGCGCAAAACACAGCGTCAGGTTCCACCGAGACTCGAACTCGGATCGCTGGATTCAAAGTCCAGAGTGCTAACCATTACACCATGGAACCGGATGCCTGTAGCGGTCTTCAATTCAGTAGCATCATGTCATTAAGCCAATAAGATGCGATGTTATTTCATGTAGCGTCCTCATGAAGTGTTTGCGTGGCAAATGAAGCAACCAGGTAGGCTGAAAGTGGAAGGTGCACCTTCGAATGTAGCAAGAATTCTTGCCAGTATTCGTACATCAAGTGATGTCGAAGGCTCAGGTAATCAAAATCGCGCAACGGCCACTTTCGTATGGTGCATGCATTGTGCTGGAAGCAGCCTAGCTATGGAAACAGCTATGGACACAGAGTACTGTCGAAAACTGCGTGCTGACACAGAACGCTACGTAGTGGGCGGATAGTGCGTGACACGATAACATTTGCACTTCACACGGTCGAAATACTGACACACAACTCTAGCAGCTCTTTCAGCATTCACATACACTGGTGTTCAGCACAGCTCATGTTGTGGGTGTCGGATTAAGAAAGCTCTTTGAGAATATCGTCCAGATTGTATGCTGCAACTAGCAAGTGCGGCAAGATGTCAGTAGGTGGCGGGGTGCAGACGTGCTTCCTTGTGCGGCCTGTTGGTCTAGGGGTATGATTCCTGCTTTGGGTGCAGGAGGTCCTGGGTTCAAATCCCGGACAGGCCCTACTTTTCACTTTCGCGACAACCAAACACTACGATAAACTTGCGAGTTTCTGAAAGTAAGCCATGCAACAGGACAAACTGCATGTGAGCCACCGGCCCAAGAGACTGGCAAGTGCATCATGTGGAAAGCAATCTACGTGGCAGGATTAAGCCGTCTTCGCTCACTTATATCTATACGTAAAGACTGGCACGTACAGCGATTCTATTCGTTTCTCAGGAACTAGTACATCGCATGCACGTTTGTAAAATGCATGCGCATGCAGCACCCAAAACGGAGAGATGTCTTTCCTGCTGGGAGAAACAGCTGAGGGCGTCTTCTCGCAGTTGAACCCCTTACGTTCCGTTATTAATCCTAGTATCAAAAGCATAAGCATTTGGAGCGTCCCCCATTCACGTGTGGACTGCTATTAACAATTTGCGTTACATGATCCTAGCTAAAATTCTGCATATACAATTCCAACTACCGGCTCTTACACATTTCTAGAAACGAGCGCAAAACATACCGTCAGGTTCCACCGAGACTCGAACTCGGATCGCTGGATTCAAAGTCCAGAGTGCTAACCATTACACCATGGAACCGGATGCCTGTAGCGGTCTTCAATTCAGTAGCATCATGTCATTAAGCCAATAAGATGCGATGTTATTTCATGTAGCGTCCTCATGAAGTGTTTGCGTGGCAAATGAAGCAACCAGGTAGGCTGAAAGTGGAAGGTGCACCTTCGAATGTAGCAAGAATTCTTGCCAGTATTCGTACATCAAGTGATGTCGAAGGCTCAGGTAATCAAAATCGCGCAACGGCCACTTTCGTATGGTGCATGCATTGTGCTGGAAGCAGCCTAGCTATGGAAACAGCTATGGACACAGAGTACTGTCGAAAACTGCGTGCTGACACAGAACGCTACGTAGTGGGCGGATAGTGCGTGACACGATAACATTTGCACTTCACACGGTCGAAATACTGACACACAACTCTAGCAGCTCTTTCAGCATTCACATACTCTGGTGTTCAGCACAGCTCATGTTGTGGGTGTCGGATTAAGAAAGCTCTTTGAGAATATCGTCCAGATTGTATGATGCAACTAGCAAGTGCGGCAAGATGTCAGTAGGTGGCGGGGTGCAGACGTGCTTCCTTGTGCGGCCTGTTGGTCTAGGGGTATGATTCCTGCTTTGGGTGCAGGAGGTCCTGGGTACAAATCCCGGACAGGCCCTACTTTCCACTTTCGCGACAACCAAACACTACGATAAACTTGCGAGTTTCTGAAAGTAAGCCATGCAACAGGACAAATTGCATGTGAGCCACCGGCCCAAGAGACTGGCAAGTGCGTCATGTGGAAAGCAATCTACGTGACAGGATTAAGCCGTCTTCGCTCACTTATATCTATACGTAAAGACTGGCACGTACAGCGATTCTATTCGTTTCCCAGGAACTAGTACATCGCATGCACGTTTGTAAAATGCATGCGCATGCAGCACCCAAAACGGAGAGATGTCTTTCCTGCTGGGAGAAACAGCTGAGGGCGTCTTCTCGCAGTTGAACCCCTTACGTTCCGTTATTAATCCTAGTATCAAAAGCATAAGCATTTGGAGCGTCCCCCATTCACGTGTGGACTGCTATTAACAATTTGCGAGAATATCGTCCAGATTGTATGCTGCAACTAGCAAGTGCGGCAAGATGTCAGTAGGTGGCGGGGTGCAGACGTGCTTCCTTGTGCGGCCAGTTGGTCGAGGGGTATGATTCCTGCTTTGGGTGCAGGAGGTCCTGGATTCAAATCCCGGACAGGCCCTACTTTTCACTATCGCGACAACCAAACACTACGATAAACTTGCGAGTTTCTGAAAGTAAGCCATGCAACAGGACAAACTGCATGTGAGCCACCGGCCCAAGAGACTGGCAAGTGCGTCATGTGGAAAGCAATCTACGTGGCAGGATTAAGCCGTCTTCGCTCACTTATATCTATACGTAAAGACTGGCACGTACAGCGATTCTATTCGTTTCCCAGGAACTAGTACATCGCATGCACGTTTGTAAAATGCATGCGCATGCAGCACCCAAAACGGAGAGATGTCCTTCCTGCTGGGAGAAACAGCTGAGGGCGTCTTCTCGCAGTTGAACCCCTTACGTTCCGTTATTAATCCTAGTATCAAAAGCATAAGCATTTGGAGCGGCCCCCATTCACGTGTGGACTGCTATTAACAATTTGCGTTACATGATCCTAGCTAAAATTCTGCATATACAATTCCAACTACCGGTTCTTACACATTTCTAGAAACGAGCGCAAAACACAGCGTCAGGTTCCACCGAGACTCGAACTCGGATCGCTGGATTCAAAGTCCAGAGTGCTAACCAGTACACCATGGAACCGGATGCCTGTAGCGGTCTTCAATTCAGTAGCATCATGTCATTAAGCCAATAAGATGCGATGTTATTTCATGTAGCGTCCTCATGAAGTGTTTGCGTGGCAAATGAAGCAACCAGGTAGGCTGAAAGTGGAAGGTGCACCTTCGAATGTAGCAAGAATTCTTGCCAGTATTCGTACATAAAGTGATGTCGAAGGCTCAGGTAATCAAAATCGCGCAACGGCCACTTTCGTATGGTGCATGCATTGTGCTGGAAGCAGAATAGCTATGGAAACAGCTATGGACACAGAGTACTGTCGAAAACTGCGTGCTGACACAGAACGCTACGTAGTGGGCGGATAGTGCGTGACACGATAACATTTGCACTTCACACGGTCGAAATACTGACACACAACTCTAGCAGCTCTTTCAGCATTCACATACACTGGTGTTCAGCACAGCTCATGTTGTGGGTGTCGGATTAAGAAAGCTATTTGAGAATATCGTCCAGATTGTATGCTGCAACTAGCAAGTGCGGCAAGATGTCAGTAGGTGGCGGGGTGCAGACGTGCTTCCTTGTGCGGCCTGTTGGTCTAGGGGTATGATTCCTGCTTTGGGTGCAGGAGGTCCCGGGTTCAAATCCCGGACAGGCCCTACTTTTCACTTTCGCGACAACCAAACACTACGATAAACTTGCGAGTTTCTGAAAGTAAGCCATGCAACAGGACAAACTGCATGTGAGCCACCGGCCCAAGAGACTGGCAAGTGCGTCATGTGGAAAGCAATCTACGTGGCAGGATTAAGCCGTCTTCGCTCACTTATATCTATACGTAAAGACTGGCACGTACAGCGATTCTATTCGTTTCCCAGGAACTAGTACATCGCATGCACGTTTGTAA
>NC_064627.1:951820543-951855543 GCF_023864275.1 Schistocerca cancellata | reverse complement strand
CATGAACAAATAAGGCGAGTTGGGTCTCACACGATCGCTGTTTCCGGAATCCATGTTGATTCCTACATAGTAGATTCTGGGTTTCCAGAAATGACATGATACGCGAGCAAAAAACATGTTCTAAAATTCTACAAGAGATCGACGTAAGAGATATAGGTCTATAGTTTTGCGCATCTGCTCGACGACCCTTCTTGAAGACTGGGACTATCTGTGCTCTTTTCCAATCATTTGGAACCCTCCGTTCCTCTAGAGACTTGCGGTACACGGCTGTTAGAAGAGGGGCAAGTTCTTTCGCGTACTCTGTGTAGAATCGAATTGGTATCCCGTCAGGTCCAGTGGACTTTCCTCTATTGAGTGATTCCAGTTGCTTTTCTATTCCTTGGACACTTATTTCGATGTCAGCCATTTTTTCGTTTGTGCGAGGATTTAGAGAAGGAACTGCAGTGCGGTCTTCCTCTGTGAAACAGCTTTGGAAAAAGGTGTTTAGTATTTCAGCTTTACGCTTGTCATCCTCTGTTTCAATGCCATCATCATCCCGTAGTGTCTGGATATGCTGTTTCGAGCCACTTACTGATTTAACGTACGACCAGAACTTCCTAGGATTTTCTGTCAAGTCGGTACATAGAATTTTACTTTCGAATTCAATGAACGCTTCACGCATAGCCCTCCTTACGCTAACTTTGACATCGTTTAACTTCTGTTTGTCTGAGAGGTTTTGGCTGCGTTTAAACTTGGAGTGGAGCTCTCTTTGCTTTCGCAGTAGTTTCCTAACATTGTTGTTGTACCACGGTGGATTTTTCCCGTCCCTCACAGTTTTACTCGGCACGTACCTGTCTAAAACGCATTTTACGATTGCCTTGAACTTTTTCCATAAACACTCAACATTGTCAGTGTCGGAACAGAAATTTTCGTTTTGATCTGTTAGGTAGTCTGAAATCTGCCTTCTATTACTCTTGATAAACAGATAAACCTTCCTCCCTTTTTTTATATTCCTATTAACTTCCATATTCAGGGATGCTGCAACGGCCTTATGATCACTGATTCCCTGTTCTGTACATACAGATTCGAAAAGTTCGGGTCTGTTTGTTATCAGTAGGTCCAATATGTTATCTCCACGAGTCGGTTCTCTGTTTAATTGCTCGAGGTAATTTTCGGATAGTGCACTCAGTATAATGTCACTCGATGCTCTGTCCCTACCACCCGTCCTAAACATCTGAGTGTCCCAGTCTATATCTGGTAAATTGAAATCTCCACCTAAGACTATAACATGCTGAGAAAATTTATGTGAAATGTATTCCAAATTTTCTCTCAGTTGTTCTGCCACTAATGCTGCTGAGTCGGGAGGTCGGTAAAAGGAGCCAATTATTAACCTAGTTCGGTTGTTTAGTGTAACCTCCACCCATAATAATTCACAGGAACTATCCACTTCTACTTCACTACAGGATAAACTACTACTAACAGCGATGAACACTCCACCACCGGTTGCATGCAATCTATCCTTTCTAAACACCGTCTGTACCTTTGTAAAAATTTCGGCAGAATTTATCTCTGGCTTAAGCCAGCTTTCTGTACCTATAACGATTTCAGCTTCGGTGCTTTCTATCAGCGCTTGAAGTTCCGGTACTTTACCAACGCAGCTTCGACAGTTGACAATTACAATACCGATTGCTGCTTGGTCCCCGCATGTCCTGACTTTGCCCCGCACCCGTTGAGGCTGTTGCCCTTTCTGTACTTGCCCAAGGCCATCTAACCTAAAAAACCGCCCAGCCCACGCCACACAACCCCTGCTACCCGTGTAGCCGCTTGTTGCGTGTAGTGGACTCCTGACCTATCCAGCGGAACCCGAAACCCCACCACCCTATGGCGCAAGTCGAGAAATCTGCAGCCCACACGGTCGCAGAACCGTCTCAGCCTCTGATTCAGACCCTCCACTCGGCTCTGTACCAAAGGTCCGCAGTCAGTCCTGTCGACGATGCTGCAGATGGTGAGCTCTGCTTTCATCCCGCTAGCGAGACTGGCAGTCTTCACCAAATCAGATAGCCGCCGGAAGCCAGAGAGGATTTCCTCCGATCCATAGCGACACACATCATTGGTGCCGACATGAGCGACCACCCGCAGATGGGTGCACCCTGTACCCTTCATGGCATCCGGAAGGACCCTTTCCACATCTGGAATGACTCCCCCCGGTATGCACACGGAGTGCACATTGGTTTTCTTCCCCTCTCTTGCTGCCATTTCCCTAAGGGGCCCCATTACGCGCCTGACGTTGGAGCTCCCAACTACCAGTAAGCCCACCCTCTGCGACTGCCCGGATCTTGCAGACTGAGGGGCAACCTCTGGAACAGGACAAGCAGCCATGTCAGGCCGAAGATCAGTATCAGCCTGAGACAGAGCCTGAAACCGGTTCGTCAGACAAACTGGAGAGGCTATCCGTTCAGCCCTCCGGAATGTCTTTCGCCCCCTGCCACACCTTGAAACGACCTCCCACTCTACCACAGGTGAGGGATCAGCCTCAATGCGGGCAGTATCCCGGGCAACCACAGTCGTAGTCCGATCAGGGGATGCGTGGGACGAGCTGGCCGTCCCCGACAAACCCCCATCCCGACCCCCACAGTGATGCCCATTGGCAACAGCCTCAAGCTGTGTGACCGAAGCCAACACTGCCTGAAGCTGGGAGCGAAGGGATGCCAACTCAGCCTGCATCCGAACACAGCAGTTGCAGTCCCTATCCATGCTAAAAACTGTTTTGCTAAGAACGTATGAACTAATCTACAGAGAGTGTAAACAAATCGACAAAATTTAAACGGTTATTAAAATACAAGATTGCCTAGTAAATGCAGTAATGCTGCTACTTGCGCACTGCTGACCCTGCTCGGCGGCGGAAGGAGACTAAGCGAAATTACACTATTCAGGTACTAAAACACGATGCTACACTCTCAAATACTATAATAGCTCATGTTGTGGGTGTCGGATTAAGAAAGCTCTTTGAGAATATCGTCCAGATTGTATGCTGCAACTAGCAAGTGCGGCAAGATGTCAGTAGGTGGCGGGGTGCAGACGTGCTTCCTTGTGCGGCCTGTTGGTCTAGGGGTATGATTTCTGCTTTGGGTGCAGGAGGTCCTGGGTTCAAATCCCGGACAGGCCCTACTTTTCACTTTCGCGACAACCAAACACTACGATAAACTTGCGAGTTTCTGAAAGTAAGCCATGCAACAGGACAAACTGCATGTGAGCCACCGGCCCAAGAGACTGGCAAGTGCGTCATGTGGAAAGCAATCTACGTGGCAGGATTAAGCCGTCTTCGCTCACTTATATCTATACGTAAAGACTGGCACGTACAGCGATTCTATTCGTTTCCCAGGAACTAGTACATCGCATGCACGTTTGTAAAATGCATGCGCATGCAGCACCCAAAACGGAGAGATGTCTTTCCTGCTGGGAGAAACAGCTGAGGGCGTCTTCTCGCAGTTGAACCCCTTACGTTCCGTTATTAATCCTAGTATCAAAAGCATAAGCAATTGGAGCGTCCCCCATTCACGTGTGGACTGCTATTAACAATTTGCGTTACATGATCCTAGCTAAAATTCTGCATATACAATTCCAACTACCGGCTCTTACACATTTCTAGAAACGAGCACAAAACACAGCGTCAGGTTCCACCGAGACTCGAACTCGGATCGCTGGATTCAAAGTCCAGAGTGCTAACCATTACACCATGGAACCGGATGCCTGTAGCGGTCTTCAATTCAGTAGCATCATGTCATTAAGCCAATAAGATGCGATGTTATTTGATGTAGCGTCCTCATGAAGTGTTTGCGTGGCAAATGAAGCAACCAGGTAGGCTGAAAGTGGAAGGTGCACCTTCGAATGTAGCAAGAATTCTTGCCAGTATTCGTACATAAAGTGATGTCGAAGGCTCAGGTAATCAAAATCGCGCAACGGCCACTTTCGTATGGTGCATGCATTGTGCTGGAAGCAGCCTAGCTATGGAAACAGCTATGGACACAGAGTACTGTCGAAAACTGCGTGCTGACACAGAACGCTACGTAGTGGGCGGATAGTGCGTGACACGATAACATTTGCACTTCACACGGTCGAAATACTGACACACAACTCTAGCAGCTCTTTCAGCATTCACATACACTGGTGTTCAGCACAGCTCATGTTGTGGGTGTCGGATTAAGAAAGCTCTTTGAGAATATCGTCCAGATTGTATGCTGCAACTAGCAAGTGCGGCAAGATGTCAGTAGGTGGCGGGGTGCAGACGTGCTTCCTTGTGCGGCCTGTTGGTCTAGGGGTATGATTCCTGCTTTGGGTGCAGGAGGTCCCGGGTTCAAATCCCGGACAGGCCCTACTTTTCACTTTCGCGACAACCAAACACTACGATAAACTTGCGAGTTTCTGAAAGTAAGCCATGCAACAGGACAAACTGCATGTGAGCCACCGGCCCAAGAGACTGGCAAGTGCGTCATGTGGAAAGCAATCTACGTGGCAGGATTAAGCCGTCTTCGCTCACTTATATCTATACGTAAAGACTGGCACGTACAGCGATTCTATTCGTTTCCCAGGAACTAGTACATCGCATGCACGTTTGTAAAATGCATGCGCATGCAGCACCCAAAACGGAGAGATGTCTTTCCTGCTGGGAGAAACAGCTGAGGGCGTCTTCTCGCAGTTGAACCCCTTACGTTCCGTTATTAATCCTAGTATCAAAAGCATAAGCATTTGGAGCGTCCCCCATTCACGTGTGGACTGCTATTAACAATTTGCGTTACATGATCCTAGCTAAAATTCTGCATATACAATTCCAACTACCGGCTCTTACACATTTCTAGAAACGAGCGCAAAGCACAGCGTCAGGTTCCACCGAGACTCGAACTCGGATCGCTGGATTCAAAGTCCAGAGTGCTAACCATTACACCATGGAACCGGATGCCTGTAGCGGTCTTCAATTCAGTAGCATCATGTCATTAAGCCAATAAGATGCGATGTTATTTCATGTAGCGTCCTCATGAAGTGTTTGCGTGGCAAATGAAGCAACCAGGTAGGCTGAAAGTGGAAGGTGCACCTTCGAATGTAGCAAGAATTCTTGCCAGTATTCGTACATCAAGTGATGTCGAAGGCTCAGGTAATCAAAATCGCGCAACGGCCACTTTCGTATGGTGCATGCATTGTGCTGGAAGCAGCCTAGCTATGGAAACAGCTATGGACACAGAGTACTGTCGAAAACTGCGTGCTGACACAGAACGCTACGTAGTGGGCGGATAGTGCGTGACACGATAACATTTGCACTTCACACGGTCGAAATACTGACACACAACTCTAGCAGCTCTTTCAGCATTCACATACACTGGTGTTCAGCACAGCTCATGTTGTGGGTGTCGGATTAAGAAAGCTCTTTGAGAATATCGTCCAAATTGTATGCTGCAACTAGCAAGTGCGGCAAGATGTCAGTAGGTGGCGGGGTGCAGACGTGCTTCCTTGTGCGGCCTGTTGGTCTAGGGGTATGATTCCTGCTTTGGGTGCAGGAGGTCCTGGGTTCAAATCCCGGACAGGCCCTACTTTTCACTTTCGCGACAACCAAACACTACGATAAACTTGCGAGTTTCTGAAAGTAAGCCATGCAACAGGACAAACTGCATGTGAGCCACCGGCCCAAGAGACTGGCAAGTGCGTCATGTGGAAAGCAATCTACGTGGCAGGATTAAGCCGTCTTCGCTCACTTATATCTATACGTAATGACTGGCACGTACACTCTTTGTCATAAAACTTGACCGGCGGCCGGCCGCTTCAGGGGCTAAATCCGCGCCGATCGCGACATGGGACAAAGAAACTGGCCAACTCGCTAATTCTCTAAGTCCGGTTATCTGCACAATCTGGCAACACTGTAGACTGCGGCACTTCCTGGAGGAAAACTTGTCCCAAGATAGAGAGACTCTAGGCTGATTACGCCTGTGGTCTAGCAGTCGGCTTTCAGCCGTGATACCGTGCGGACGGGCTCGGCGCGCCGGGCAGTGCTCCGCAGGTGTTGTTGTTTACCCGCTAGCGCGCGGTCGCGTCGTTGTATTGCCGTATAGTACCTGTACCGACCCGACATGGCGTTCTCATATCGAAAAGCTACAATCAAACTAACGTTCAACGCATCGTACACGAGACCGAAGGCCCATGAAATTGAACGGTTTCTACGAGACATCATGCACATAGAACCACAAGAACTGATAGGAATTCATCTGTCTATTGTAACCAGCACAGTGTACCTCAAACTGATTGACGAAGCGGCGTGCGACAGATTACTCCAACGATCTGCAAACGGCTTTCGCTTCTGTCACGCAGACGGTAACGTGAGCGTGGTAGGAGTTGACCATGCTGGTCTGGGGGTGCGTACCGTGCGCATCTTTGAACTACCGTTTGAAGTTCCTGCCAACCTAGTCGTTGATGCGCTGCGGCCATACGGCACAGTTCTGAGCCACACAGAGGAGAAATGGAACACATTCGAAACGTACCCTGTCCTTAACGGGGTACGACAAGTGCGCATAGAACTTAAGAAGCACGTTCCATCGTATGTTTTCGTTGGTGGCTGCCGCGCAATTGTTATATATGATGGACAACCGAGGACCTGCTCGGGCTGCGGCCAGGAAGGCCATGTTAGAACTGAGTGTCTGCAGCGCCGCCTCGTTCAGGTGCCCCGCAATGAACTTCCCCACCGATCCACTATGACCTCTCTCCCGCTAACATACGTGGAGGCGGCACGCCATGATGTGACGGATGATCAAAACCTGCTACCTCCTCAAGCCGCTGCCAGCTCCGTTGGAGAGTCAGCGCCGTCGACGACGCCGCAGCCCAACGGTGCAGAGGTTCCTACAGCCTCTGCCCACCGCAGCGTCGTGGGCACCCAGCCACCGTCACTGTCGGAATCTGACACAGGTGTTCCTAGCGACCGAGACTGTGTCGAGCCCCGCCCTTTAGTGGATGTCGAATCTCGGACCCGAAAGCAAAGATCACCCAAGCGACACAAGAAGAGGCGATTGTCAGCTGAAGAACAGGACAGGGATGTGAAGCCGGCGGAAGACATCGACTTCGTTGACTCGTCCACAATTGCAACGGCCTCCAGTGGCATCATTCACCAGAAGGTGCCTGAAGACAAGGAACACTCTCCTAAATCTGGTGGCCCAGGAAACGAGGCGCATTGCGTCGACTCCTGTGAAACCGACCAGCCCCCAATGACATCACAATCGTCTCTTGGTGATTGGGCAGACGATATGGAGGCAGATGATGCACAGCAAACATTGATATCTCCGCCAGAGCCCATGGCTGACATTGAGCCCGGAGGGCTCTGCCAGTCAGGGACTCATACAGTACAGTAATGCACAGCATGCAGATGGATGGCTGTGTGGTGTGTGAGATCACTGTGGGCTTGCACCGGCACACTGCCTCCGCCACTTGATATGTCTCAGTCATACCGTGTGGGAACAGTCAATGTAAATGGTGTCCACTCCACTGTCAAGACCCGCATGTTACACGACATGATCAGAGCGGCAGACTTGGACATTGCCCTTCTCCAGGAGGTCCGTCCCGAGCTGCGTTTAGACCTATATGGCTACACCACCTACAGCCTACCCTTAGGTGACGGTGCAGGAGGAACGGCCATCCTTCTCCGAGATGGCATAGACGCGACAGACGCGACGTACTTGCCGAACGGGCGAGGCATCGCACTCACACTTGGCGCAGTCCGCCTCATTAACGTCTACGCTCCCTCCGGTAATTCGCACCGTGGTGACAGGCATGTCTTCTATTCGGAGGAGATAGCCCCACTTTTGCAAGGAAATATGGACCATTACATAGTGGGCGGCGATTTTAACAGTGTTCTGCGGCCCGAGGACCAGATACCGCATTACGTCCCATGCCCGGCTCTACAAGCATTGATACGTGACCTCGCGCTCCACGACACATGGCTCTTACATCACGGGACCCAGAGTGGATATACGCACTTTACCAGCCATTCTGCCAGTCGTCTGGATCGGATATACGTCTCGCGTGCCCTCCGCACAGCAACCCGTGATGCAGAACTCTGGCCGACGGCATTCACGGACCATCTCGCGTACATCTGCACTGTCACCTTACCCCGACAACTCACAAGACGCAGCAGGGGCCCGTGGACGCTGAACGTCTCCCTCCTTCGCGAGGAAGCGTGTCAGCGAGCAGTCACTGACACGTGGCGTCGATGTATCAGGCGCCTGCCCATGTATGCTTCCACGTTGCTGTGGTGGCTGGGATGTGTCAAACCTGCACTCCGAAAGACCTTGATGGCCTACGGGCGTGACAGATCGAACTGGCAAAGGGCAACATCGGAATTTTACTATACAGCGTTACGTGAGCTGGCGACGCAACCGCCGTCTCCCGAACGTCAGATGTCAGTACAACGCATCAAAGCTCGTCTCCTTCGCATCAGGACCGAGCAGCTCGAAGGTGTCCGCATCCGTGCGCGAGTGCAAGACTGTATCCCCAACGAAACAGCGTCAGTGTATCACATTGTGCGCGAGAGGCGCCACCGCAAACGTCAGCTCATTACGGCGGTAAACACGGAGGAGGGCGGCCGCGCAGTGACACAAACGGACATCGCGCACACGTTCGCCAGACACTATGGGACCTTGTACATGGAAGATCCGCGAAATGTACGTGATTATGACGAGCTGTTGCACGATTTTCCCGCCCCTCGGGACGTGGCACCCGATGATAGTCTGCTGTTGCCCATTACACCCGACGAACTGACATCGGCCTTGGCACGTGGAGCACCGAACAAGTCGCCTGGACCGGACGGTTTACCCCTGGAATTCTACCGCACTTTTTACCACCTTATGGGTGACAAGTGGCTCCAAATGTTTCAAGACCTGATCCGTCCTGATTTCACTGTCCCCACAGAATTCACAGAAGGCATCTTGATCCCAGTACCGAAACCGAATGGTGGTTGTAGGTGGCAGGACTTTCGCCCACTCACACTCCTCAACAACGACTACAAGATCTTCGCCCGTATCCTCCGCGCGCGTCTCCACACCGCTATCGGGAAAGCCATCCACACCGATCAAACATGTTTAGGTGGTGTCAGCAACATTCATACGGCGTTAGGAGCATACCGCGACGTAATTGCTTTGACGGCGGCCTGCAAAATACGAGGCGCCCTTGTCGCCGTAGATTTTGACCACGCCTTCGACCGTGTCGACCACGGCTTCTTACGCGCAGTTTTGCAACGCATGGGCCTCTCTCCGGAGTCTGCACAGGTGGTCCTTCGACTGGTCCACGGAGCGCGCTCCCGCATGATGGTCAACGGTTATCAGTCTGGTCACATTGTTGTTGGACGGTCAGTGCGACAAGGGTGCCCCCTGTCGGGTATATTATTTGCTGCAGCGCTTGAACCAGCTTTACATGGTCTACGACAGCGATTAACTGGTATCTCCTTGCGGGACGAGACCTTTCGTTGTGGTGCATTCGCCGATGACGTGGTGTTCCTGGCCAGATCAGAGGATGAAATGCATATGGCGCTACAGTGGCTACGCCAGTACGGGGCGGTCGCTGGGAGCGTCATCAACGTGAAGAAGACAAAATACATGGATGTCGGAGGGGGGATTTCCCACACAACGGCGGTGCCCTTTGACAAGGTGCCCGTACTCAAGTGTTTAGGAGTGCAATTCTATAGCAATGTCCGCCGCACGGCGGCGGCTACGTACCGCCGGCTCCTACACCAGACACGTGCTCTGCTGCAGGACAACAAACTGCGTCGCTTGGATATGCTTCTCAGAACACGTTATGTCAACACCTATCTTGTCTCAAAACTGAACTATTTTGCGCATATCCTTCCCTTGACGGCTACGATGGCCGACAGATTTCAAGCAGCATATGGACATTTCGTAAGCACCGGTCTGGTTTTTAAAGTCCGATACGCCACCCTGACGCTGCCGCAGCGGGAGGGCGGTATCGGTTTAATTCATGTATATAACCGTGCGCGATCGCTTTATCTCAACACTATGCGTCGCAGGTGGACCTCTGCCCACGCCACTCTGACGGGCACCCTGATAGCGGAAGTGGCACCACACTCTCTGCATCCCCCGGTTTCTGTAGGACACATTTCACCGGCACTAACCCACATCAGAGAGTTCTTGATTGACTTCAGCTACTTACGGTCAGAACTTCCGACGACACGGAAGCCCAGCACAAAAGACTATTATCGCATCTATCAACAGCAGCAACCTGTAAATACGGTCACCCAGAGACATCCTGAAGTTGCCTGGAACACGGTGTGGCGAGCGGTACACACGCCTTTTCTACCTACGACGGTGCGTTCATTGTGGTACGTAGTTGTGAATGGGAAGTTCGCTACTCGTCAGAGGCTACATTCCATACATCTGACGGACGACCCCTTGTGTCCGACATGCTCAGTCGCTGACTCGGACGCACACCGTCTGACGTGTGCCGCGACCAGCGAGTGCTGGCTACTGACGCAGCGCATGCTGGCGTTACTCTTGCGGCGATTGCCGGAGTCTATCTCCCCTGATGAAGTATTGCGCCCCGACGGCGTATACTTTCTATCAACCAGAACGAACGCCGTTAACTGGCTAAAAGGCATGGCTGTTTACTACATATTTTGCGATGCTCCCAAAGGCACCCTCGACTTTTGGTCCCTATTGATGACGACACATGCAGCTTTCAGCCGCCACCCGAAGTACAGAACCCGTTTCGCAAATTATTTAGGTTCATTATTTGCAGATCCTCCTGCTCACTGGGGCGTTCCGGGTATGAGACGCTAAAAATGAAGAAGAATCCTGGAGCATATTGATCCTCTACGGACGGAATAGGGGGGGAACCCCTCCCAACAGACGAGAAGACGACTCGGACGCACGGCTACGGCAGTTGTAGGATCTTTCTTTGTAATGAAACAAAAATAAATCTATAAAAAAAAATGTTATAAAAATTTAAAAAAAAGAATAAATAAATAAAACAACATCGATAAACCCACTACATCCTCTTCCTGATCCTTCGATCCTCGAACTCGAACACGTTGCTTGGGCGTGGCGGCGGGATGGCCAGGCTTCGGGTGTCGACCCCTGCCCTACCCGTCGTCCTGCTCCTGCAGCGGTTCATTAGATATATATATAAAAAAAAAAAAAAAAAAAAAAAAAAAAAAAAAAAAAAAAAAAAAAAAAAAAAAAAAAAAAAAGCGGTAGCGTGCGTTGTTTCTGTTCATAATGTCAGTGGATCGAGAGCAGCTGGCATAAAATATTTTTATGGCCTCTTCTGTCTGAATGCTGAAGACGTGAATGTAATGGTAGCGCAGATTCAATCTATTTCGCTTTGTGACACACCGATATCAAAATTTTATCTAGTAACGATTTTGCGGCAGATTTCCTGCAGACTGTCCTCCTCTGGACGCCGTATGCGGCAAAGCTCCGGGATCCATTTGCTGGCTACTGGCAGCGGCCGTGGCGACAGCAGCGGCGCTGCACTCCCCCGTTCTTTATCGAAAGCGCCTGCTACCGCTCATTGCTTTTGATGATTTGAAACGCTTTATTATTAAATGTTGCTCCACAGAAAATTTCTACAATTTCCATTCACGCTCAAAAGCAACGGAGACAGACGCCCTGATTAGTAGGCGGGTAATCGGCAAGAGCTGAGTATGGCCCGAAATTAATTTTATAGACTGGGACGAAATTAAACCACCTCACTACATTCGATGAATTTATAAATGCTTCATACCTCGTTTCTTTTCCTTTCAAACTTAATTATTTGTGCAACTTTTGGTCAATGTTTGGATGTTTTCGTCAAGCCAGAGTGAGCGTCTGTGGTGTAAAGTGTATTACAGTTCTTGTTTGATTCCTTATGGTAAGTCTATGCGATAAACTGTGTGAATACCTTGCAATGCATGCTCTGTAGCAGTGCAGGCACACTGCACATTTGGAGTTCCATGTATGGGTTCATGAAGTATTTATTGTTGATCGGAAGTGATAGTTAAGGTCATCAGATTTAAACCAGAAAAATTTGTCGTTTTGAAGGTTTCAGAGAACGGAAAGGAATTGCTAACGCCGGTGTTAGAAAACGTCTACAGTTAAACGCTATTGCAAAAATTTAGAAGATGTGAACTATATTAATGAACATGTGCACTTCATAAACAACCTTCTGACATGTTAGACCTATATGACGAACAAAGCTCAAATTTATATCGTTGACAGTCGGTTTGAATCTTTTCAGGACCTATTTTACAGTGAAGCACCTTGGAATTTGCAAAGCAGAAATCCATGATATTAACTTAATTTACTAAGTCGAAATCGGACGAAGATTGATGTTTAAAGGCATTCTTCAGATTTCGCATAAGAAATGTTTACTAGCAGTTTGCAACTCCATTAATTAAAATGGAAAATAAAAGGTTTTAGTCAGCGGCTTCTACCGTGATTCGAACTTATAGTACAAGCACTGCAACGCACAAGGGAACCTCTGAGCTAACGACACACTGGCGGCCAGAGGCGGACTATAGTCACTGCGATGTTGCCTGAGCCTCAAAACGCAACCTTAAACACAGAAACAGAGGAGGTGGAGATTACTGTTTTAACGTCCCGTCGACAACGATGTCATTAGAGACGGATCACAAGCTCGGATTAGGGAAGGATGGGGAAGGAAATCGGCCGTGCCCTTCCTAAGGAACCATCCCGGCATTTGCCTGAAGCGATTTAGGGAAATCATTGAAAACCTAAACCAGGATGGCCGGGCGCGGGATTGCACCGTCGTCCTCCCGAATGCACACACAAACAGGTGTTACTTATGTGAAGAACGCCGTTCTTGGAGTCCAGAAATTAAATATACTTTCTAATTGTGTCATCTTGCAGCGGATTATATCGTACGAGTCTTCGATGTGGAAAACGAATGTTAAGTGAATTTAGCGAGGTAACGCCGACCTACACCCGGAAGTAAATGCACTATCAGAGTGTTGACAAATACTTGCTACGACGCTGCCATTTCTCGGCTCTCTGACGAGGCAGCTCTTCAGCGAAATGCTTGCCGTGATTCTCCGATACGGTTCTTCAGAGTGGAGACGCGCTCGCACGTTTGGTTTTTATGCGGCGTTCTCCCCTGGTGGTTTCTGACGTCGCCTTGTGGGCTATATATACATATGAGACATTCAATTATCATTAATCCAGAATGATACAAGTTTCAGCTTCCGGCGTGGAAGAAGGCTGTTGACGCCGACATTATATCATTTCAACGTAGGGAAAGCAAAACGGATCATTCAATGTTTCTCATTCAACATAAAGCATGTGAGATAAATTTCCGTAACGTTCATAATCATCTAAAAATACAAACGAAGTAAAAATACACCGGAATCTTATTCGAATTGAATATAATGTAAGATACCAAACGCTTTGCACCTCGATGTCGAATTTGTTCACTTGCAATCGTTTGCAGCATGCACATAGATTGTCATGATTACCACGAGAATGAAGAAATATGTTGGTAAGGATGGAAGCAAGAAGAGACGCAGTCAACAAATATTCTATTCCTCATGGCATTCATTTCATTTGACACGTAAGAAGAGGTAAAGCGGGAATTTACTTTCGTTAACACGAAAGATATGCCGCACATATTGATAACGAGGAAGTCTGCGTCTTCATACGTTTCCTCCTTGAAATCTGTATGCTCTATTATATACTAAGTAGCCCGATCATTGTTTCAGTAATGTTACCCTCTTGTTTGACCCCGTAACGATGAACAGATTCCAAATGCATGTCTCTGCGTGAAAGTAGCTGTTCGAACCCTTCCTGGGTTGTTTTTTGTGTTTTATTGCTTGGAATTCCTGAAGCAGACCACTGTGCCTTCCCCCCTCGTGGGTTAGGTCTCAAAACTAAACCGCTTTGTATCCAATGGCATAATTTATTCATACAGCATCAGCATAAGACTCTTGCGAGTGAGAGAATGACAATAACAATCGTAACAAGAACAAGCAAATAATGAATGATGTTTATTCCAACGCAGAAAGAGAATGGCTTTAAATATAAAAATCTATATCTATATCCATATCTATTGATCTTTGAGTTGGCACAATGAAAATATATTCTTAGCATTTAGTTACTGAATTTAGTTCTGGATGTTTGCAGAGAAAAGGAAAAGTCGGTACTTCTCGCTAGTGTAATATAATGTGAACCAGCAACTACCCTTTCCTTAGAACACGACTCAAGCAGGTCCTCAAGTAGGCACTGCTGCACTCTGTTCCCTGACATTGCTCTGATGACGGTTAATGCAGATAGTTCCGATTATGAAATACAAAACGTATTGCAGGTTAGTTCCTAGGATAGTAACATTAAATTTGCGTTGTAGACGGCACATGAACGTGACGACTATCCATATTACTCATCAATATAAAAAGACAGTATTTTGGGAATTTAGCAGGATTACTCAAAATGAATTCTGAAATTGGGTGACTGACCGCACAGGTGCTAAACGTCGTCAAGGGTATACGATGTCCTAATCGCATTAGGAATATGAAGATCGTCTTCGACAGCTCGCAACTTTCACATAGCTAACCCCACCCTACTCAGACAGCTCTCGGTGGAGTTGCACTACGTTGCCGATGTTATGGAAGGCCTTCAAACCGACAACAGACCACATATTGAAAAATACAAGCGAATTCTCTTGCAGCGTAAGCTTATTGTAACTAATCTAAAAATTATTGGAGAGGAACATTGTCCTATTCAAAAAAGTAAAATGTTACACACTGTTGACGTCAAACGGACATTATCTATGTCCTGTCTTGTGTCCTACTCATCTATAATATCAAGTGTACTATGAAAATGATTATATATAATGGATTATAAGGTAATGGATTGATACCAGATGGTGGGGGCCGGCCGATGTGGCCGTGCGGTTCTAGGCGCTTCAGTCTGGAACCGCGTGACCGCTACGGTCGCAGGTTCGAATCCTGTCTCGGGCATGGATGTGTGTGATGTCCTTAGGTTAGTTAGGTTTCAGTAGTTCTAAGTTCTAGGGGACTGATGACCTTAGAAGTTAAGTCCCATGGTGCTCAGAGCCATTTGAACTATTTAACACAAAATGACATTAAAAATTTAAGTTATTCACGAGCAGCTAGTTGAGAATATGTATGAACATTAAATGACACGACGAACCGTCATGTTCTGCATATGGATTCAAACCCAGCTCATGCAGACTAAGCAAAGATTTCGTGACTGACGGAAACTAACAGTCATTCCTGATTAGGCATACAGAGAGTGATATACCTCGATTTTAGACAGTATCAGTTAGCAAATATCAACTTTAAATTGCATAACGCAAACATTTTTAACAGACGCGAATTCCTACCCAGCATCTGTTAACGAACTACGAGAGATGTTAAATATTGCTTCTTCACAAGTAACTTACTTGAAGTGCCGTGAGGTAAAGCTGTGTGTTGGACACGGATTCGAACCCGGAACCTAATCGGATTGCTATCGAAGCACAGTCAAATGTGACATATCGGAATTTCGCGGCAGTAACTAGATGTTATAACTGAAATGACGAGACGAAAAATTAATTTTTTCCTTCCCAGGACTCCAACCCGGCACCTATCGCTGTTATATTCTAGAGAAAACTAACGTTAAATATGGGTTTGTTGCACCAGCAGTGACATGTGAGCATGTTTGAACTGAAATAATATGACGAAGAGTTCAGCGCTCACTGGGAATAGAGCCCCACACATATCGTTGTTGACTACACACAAAGAGACGTCAGCTACCGAATTTTTCTCCACCAGCTGCTCAGAATAGCATCTTGAACTTACAGTCATCTCGCAAATAGTTCTGTGTCTCACTGGGAGTTAAAAACGTCAGATATCGTTAGTGTGACAGCGAATGAAAATACATTAAAAATCAAAATTATTATCCACCAGCAGACAGGTGTCCTCATGCTAGAGCTTGATAATACATAATTAAATCTTTAGTGCCGGGCCAGGATTCGATCCCATTCACGCATAATATGTGAAGGTGTTGAGGAATCTGCAGTTTTGAACAAACAACAAATTGTAGCCGAGCTGTATTGCCACGAAGGGATCAAATTCCGCGTTAAGGGCGGTCTGAGTTGCATTCCCAGTTCAGAACCAATTTTATCGACATACAGAAGCTCAAATAAAAGATGGAATAAGTGTCCTGTGACCATACATAGCGTTTGTGTCGTCACTTGAAATAAATAACTAGTATAAGAAAGGTTACTGGTGGTAGAGTTTCTACATGTCGCCACTCCAGACTTCATTGTGGTTCAACCTACCGTCTACTTGGTAAAGAAGGAATATCATCTTTAATGTGAATTTTCTGACCATGCAGCCATTATATCTCCTTCACTTGGTGTAGCCAGGAGAGAATGGAATCTGTCTCTCCCTATCTAAAATCATTGACAGAAGTGGGAATCGAACCCAGACCATAGGTATAACAACCTACCATCCGTCCAACAGACCACGAAATCCTCTTCTCTGCGAGTCATTTTTCTATCGTAACGCAGTTGTGCCACACTGGATGAGAATTCTGACACACAGGCTCCCTGTAGTAATTTGCAGCATGTTCAGTAAATTCATTTACTTGGTTGACCGAATCACCATGAACTAGCTGCCTCGGCTACCCAGTGCATACATTCGACTATTTTGTAATCACAGAGATAAAATCACGTTACTGCCACCTACACACAACTGCCAACATTGTAGGATGCAGAAGTTTAAATAAGAAGTGTTCCTTTTCACTTGAGCTATTCTATTGCGCTATCTGTTACTAGAAAACGTCGTTCAGTCCAAAAGAAAAGCTGTAACTGTTTGTCTCTCAGAAGTCAAGACATGGCCATATGCATAATCTCACAGTGCTGTGGAATCCAAAAGTTCTGAAGGAATAGTTGCCGAGCTCTGGAGCTGTTGTAGTTCCGTGTCAGCTTGTAGCATAGATAAGATGTCGCGAGTTCGAATACATTCAGTGCTACATTTTTTAAAACGCAATTCTGCTCTCTGCTGAAGTTATCAATCTAATGGAACTTTGAACAAATTCCCTTCACTTCTCAACCCAAAGTAGTCGCATGTGGAAAAAGGACTAACTACTGTGACATTTTGTCCTATTCAGGTTTAATAGACAGCAGGCAGCAGATGCATCTCGAAGATGTGCAGGGAGAGCGCATCGTGCCATAATATGTCAGAAAAGTATTTTCTACATTAGCCGTCGTGTGGTAGTGATATTTTATTCTTCTTCAAACTTTGATTGACAGCTTTAACTCAGAACAAATTTTCTACATGCATGTAATCAATAAACTGCATGTGCATTGTCAGTCATAGGTAACATCAGAGAATTCGCATATATCGTTGATGATTAATTTCTCTCTCATGTTTACTATTGTTTTAACAACACTAAAGGAAACCTTACGAAAATTGTGCACAGTATTATAAGATATGAAATAAAACTAACGATGATAACCTTACGACGAAAGTATCTGTACACAAGCATGCCTCTATCGACACGAATTAGTAAAATACTACTCACTTAGATTTTGATAGGGTCTGTGTTTAAATGGTATGCTGTGTCATACTCAAGAGGTATGCAAATGTGGCATTTCATAAATATAGTTACGTATTCCTAGAAACCCAAAATTCGCTTGTCAGCAGCGGAAAGAGGCGTTACCTGTTGTGCAGCATTGTAAGTTTTTCAACATTGCACTATGAGCTGAAAGCATTTTCTTGCGATTTCCGTATTGATGTTTGATCTGACTGCTTGTAGCTCTTTCACAGAAGGGATAAAAACGTTTCAGTCAGTGAGACTGGAACTGCGAACCGTAACAGACGCTGTTTCACATGTCAGCACGTTACCACAGAGCTGGCGAGGGGGTATGGGTCTCAGCTTCCTATTACGACGGCAATAGTAACTAGAACTCGTAAACCGCTATTTAAAGGTCGAGATTAGTTGCGATTTCCACCTGCAACGACTTTCTTGGGCTGAAAACCGTAAATTTTCAATCTTTTGTTACCCTTCAAGCTATAATAACTCAGATTATTCAATGGAAATGACAGGTAAAATCAAGTGAACTTTGAGGCTTAATTCCGTGCACACCAGGAAGTAACTCGTCGATCACAGAGTTGCCAAACATACGTTGCCTTGTTGCCAAATCTCAGTTACAGTACCAGCAGGAAGAAGGCGAACCGATGTGATCCTACAGCGGTCTGGGAAGTGACCATAGCTGGTGTCTCCAAGTCGCGGCTGCTACGGCCTGGAATACGTAATGCGTCTGATTCGCTTTCTGTAACTAGGTTTAGGGACTGGAGCGTAGTTACTAATAATACTCAGAACTGACTGCAAACTGAGCGTCATAAATCAGTAACTCTCATTGTTGTTTTTATATTTCTTTCGTAAGTGCACTCAAAACTAAGAAAGTCATTCACAGGCGTTTTCCTGCCTCGCCGATAGTCGAGCAGAACATACAAATAAAAATAAAAAAGAATGTGTGTGTGTGTGTGTGTGTGTGTGTGAGAGAGAAAGAGAGAGAGAGAGAGAGAGAGAGAAATAAAAAGCAATGAGAGAGTGTGTAAAAAATTGTTGTAAAGAAATTGAATCATGGTATTTAAAGAAATCTTTCATTAAAATGACACGTTCCACATCATTACGAAATGTCGTATTCATGATCTATGGAACAAGAGTTAATCTAATGTAATGTAATCTAATCTAATCACATCATATTGATTATTAGCCATGAAGAGTCATGAACTACCGAAAGTTTTGCCAATACCAGTAACCAAATCTAAACTTGAAAATAAAAGACGACAATTTTTGTAATAAACCGTGACTCCTATCAAGACCCTTTCATCCCTGTTATCTAACCACGAAAGATGTCTGATATACCTCCATTCTGAAGTAACAAAGTGTGCATGCATTTAAAGATGAAGTGCATGATGTGAAGTTCTGTGACGGAGATACGAACCCAACACGTAATCCGATTGTTAACTAAGAAAAATCAAATGTTACGTATCGGTTTTTCTTACGAGCCGCTAGGTGTCTGAATCTAAAATAAGGATACAAACTTTTGTGCCTAAGCGACAATCGAACTGCACACCTACCGCGCATCCACGAATATAGCTTAAGTATCAGTTGCTTACTCATGAACAGTAAGATGTGTGCGTGTTTGACCAGAAATAACGACACCTGTTGCGATTGTTGGCAACACATGAACAGACATTGAAATTGCGCGTTAATTTTCACTAGCAGGTGGGTGTGCACTTGATAAAGCTAGAAATGAAATTATGAATATTTTTGTACTGGATCAGGTTTCAGACCCACATACTTACCTTTGGAAGAGAGCTAGAGAAGATTGCAGTCTTGGGAAAAGGAACGAAATGACTGAACTATACTGTTCCGAGAGATTCAGATCCTCGAAAGAGGAGATACGAATTCGAATCACAGTCCAGCACCAAATTTTTAAACGTCTCTAGTTCAATCAAGTACAAGTAAAATAAGAGCCCTGTCCCTTTAAATGGCTATCGGTTCATCAAATAAAATAAAATTTTCTAATGTAAGTAAGTTTACTGGCGACTGTATTTCTGTTTACCATGACTTCCGCTTTGTCATTTCCCAACGAAAACTGGCTCTGCTCAGTTGGTTATGAAGGAACGTGATGTTTAATGCGGATTCTGGATTATAACGTCTTTCTCTTGAGGTTACCAGAGGTAAAATAAATCTGTTTGTGCCTCTTAAAAGTAAATGCCTGAACCCACGCATTGCACCTGTGATAGCTCGTTCCACCAGACCATTGTGGCCACATTACCCAGCCCCAGGAGTGTGCTGTAACGGATGATGTGCTTAGCTTACAAAATTAGTCACGGTGGAAAAAATGCGAGTCTATTAAATGGTCAAGTAGAAGCAAGCTTCTGACGCAGAGATTATGCTATTCTCATGTCAGCAGGATGTAAAGACTCTTCTAGGCATCATAGGCTGAATGTGAAGCCATTTTGATTTTTCACAAATTCAGCAAATTTCTTAGTTCGAGAAAATCCACTGTGAAGTGTGAAGTTGCCGGATAATTCGATTATTACTGTTATTATTACTATCATTTTATTCGTACCGCTGATGGAACACGACCGTAGTCTTGAGGTAAAACGCGAGACCAGCTAATATGACGTCTGGCGACCGAAAGCACATATCGACAGAATTTTTATCGCCCCTTTCCTCTCGGTGCTGAAGCTATGAGTGTAATTCAAGCGAATCTACAATATCATATTAGCTGTTCTCGCGTTTAACCTCAAGACTACGGTCGTAGTCTAGAGTAATGTACTAAGACTGGAGTCAAGACTTCCTCTGGGAAGTGCCGCAGTCTACATGTTGCTAGATCGAGCATATTGCCAGACATAGAATTCTGAGAGGAGCATGACTGTATTGTCCACCTTACGTGAACGACTCGGCGGTCAATTTTTTGGTCTGAGACTGTATCTACAACACATATTGCTCGCTTAAGACCCAGAAGAATTTAAAAAAAAAAAGTAGTTTATGAGAGCAACGTTAACCATAGCGTTCGAAGTATTCATAGTATTGTATACGTGTGTGTAAACGCCTTCCAGTGACCACTCAAGAAAGACAAGGATACACAGTCTAGCTTCAATATTATAAATACGCCTCAGTTTGTGGATGAACTCAGACTTAAGTTGATAATAATTTTGAAAATATAGCAGCACTGTACCCATTGGTGTTAAACTCGTTTTCAACCAATGATTCCCACAGCTACAGGGATACTACTTGTGATACCTCTTAGACAAAATACTTAAGCAGTGTTATCAGACGAAAAGATCAACCTGACACAAACTGTGGGAAGTTTGTTTTACAACCTTCGTACCTGGATATTCAGCTTTCTCCTATTTGAGATATCTGTGAACGTTGCTGCTTAAGACGATTTAAGCAGAAAATAAATTCCCTCAGCTTCGACAATGTTTAAAGAAATCGTCTTATCGGCACTAAATCGTGATTTGTGATTTGTTTACCGGCTGTACTCTTCCGTATTTTGCCGGTTGGAAGGCGAAAGCTTATTGACAAATTTCACACAGAAATTACTGTTACAGTGTACTTATGGAGCCAAATGAGTCAATTGCGTATTTTCCGGTGAGAAAGAGCACTGGCAAACAGTCTTCGCTACATTAGGTTATTTAAACTGGTGTCACTCTGAGCTAGAATTTATGGTCAGCGACTAAGTGTAAGGTCAACGTTACGGATGCGAGTTTTGCGACTGTGAAATACTTTTATACATTATAGAAGCGAATATTAAATGTGCACTAATATTGCGAAAATTTTGTACTTGGACAGCTTAGAATGAAAATACTTCTGTTTATTGCAAAGGGAAACAATAGATTTTCTAAAACACTGTCTGTCATATACTACTTGAAACAGGTCATGTCGACCAAATCATGTGGAAGAACTAACAGCAACGTATATCGGAAGGCAGTAAGATCTCTTGCCTTTTGGTTTGTCAGTACTCGATAGCCACTTCTAGGCGAAAGTAAATGAAGAAAGGCAGTGCGTTTTTGTTACCAAGTAACGTCTTCGTCAATTACTTTAGTTTTAATGTAATCTACGAGTAATTGCTGGTGTTTGATATTAACATGAAAAGGATTCCGTAGACAGGGAAAGAACCTGTTCTTGGGAAACTACTTCTATAGTGACCAAAAGATACTAAATGATGTTCAAGCACTTGTGTTACAGCAGCAGTATGAATAAAATGATATTAATAATAACAGTAATAATCGAATTATCCGGCAACTTCACACTTCACAGTGGATTTTCTCGAACTAAGAAATTTGCTGAATTTGTGAAAAATCAAAATGGCTTCACATCCAGCCTATGATGCCTAGAAGAGTCTTTACATCCTGCTGACATGAGAATAGCATAATCTCTGCGTCAGAAGCTTGCTTCTACTTGACCATTTAATAGACTCGCATTTTTTCCACCGTGACTAATTTTGTAAGCTAAGCACATCATCCGTTACAGCACACTCCTGGGGCTGGGTAATGTGGCCACAATGGTCTGGTGGAACGAGGTATCACAGGTGCAATGCGTGGGTTCAGGCATTTACTTTTAAGAGGCACAAACAGATTTATTTTACCTCTGGTAACCTCAAGAGAAAGACGTTATAATCCAGAATCCGCATTAAACATCACGTTCCTTCATAACCAACTGAGCAGAGCCAGTTTTCGTTGGGAAATGACAAAGCGGAAGTCATGGTAAACAGAAATACAGTCGCCAGTAAACTTACTTACATTAGAAAATTTTATTTTATTTGATGAACCGATAGCCATTTAAAGGGACAGGGCTCTTATTTTACTTGTACTTGATTGAACTAGAGACGTTTAAAAATTTGGTGCTGGACTGTGATTCGAATTCGTATCTCCTCTTTCGAGGATCTGAATCTCTCGGAACAGTATAGTTCAGTCATTTCGTTCCTTTTCCCAAGACTGCAATCTTCTCTAGCTCTCTTCCAAAGGTAAGTATGTGGGTCTGAAACCTGATCCAGTACAAAAATATTCATAATTTCATTTCTAGCTTTATCAAGTGCACACCCACCTGCTAGTGAAAATTAACGCGCAATTTCAATGTCTGTTCATGTGTTGCCAACAATCGCAACAGGTGTCGTTATTTCTGGTCAAACACGCACACATCTTACTGTTCATGAGTAAGCAACTGATACTTAAGCTATATTCGTGGATGCGCGGTAGGTGTGCAGTTCGATTGTCGCTTAGGCACAAAAGTTTGTATCCTTATTTTAGATTCAGACACCTAGCGGCTCGTAAGAAAAACCGATACGTAACATTTGATTTTTCTTAGTTAACAATCGGATTACGTGTTGGGTTCGTATCTCCGTCACAGAACTTCACATCATGCACTTCATCTTTAAATGCATGCACACTTTGTTACTTCAGAATGGAGGTATATCAGACATCTTTCGTGGTTAGATAACAGGGATGAAAGGGTCTTGATAGGAGTCACGGTTTATTACAAAAATTGTCGTCTTTTATTTTCAAGTTTAGATTTGGTTACTGGTATTGGCAAAACTTTCGGTAGTTCATGACTCTTCATGGCTAATAATCAATATGATGTGATTAGATTAGATTACATTACATTAGATTAACTCTTGTTCCATAGATCATGAATACGACATTTCGTAATGATGTGGAACGTGTCATTTTAATGAAAGATTTCTTTAAATACCATGATTCAATTTCTTTACAACAATTTTTTACACACTCTCTCATTGCTTTTTATTTCTCTCTCTCTCTCTCTCTCTCTCACACACACACACACACACACACACACATTCTTTTTTATTTTTATTTGTATGTTCTGCTCGACTATCGGCGAGGCAGGAAAACGCCTGTGAATGACTTTCTTAGTTTTGAGTGCACTTACGAAAGAAATATAAAAACAACAATGAGAGTTACTGATTTATGACGCTCAGTTTGCAGTCAGTTCTGAGTATTATTAGTAACTACGCTCCAGTCCCTAAACCTAGTTACAGAAAGCGAATCAGACGCATTACGTATTCCAGGCCGTAGCAGCCGCGACTTGGAGACACCAGCTATGGTCACTTCCCAGACCGCTGTAGGATCACATCGGTTCGCCTTCTTCCTGCTGGTACTGTAACTGAGATTTGGCAACAAGGCAACGTATGTTTGGCAACTCTGTGATCGACGAGTTACTTCCTGGTGTGCACGGAATTAAGCCTCAAAGTTCACTTGATTTTACCTGTCATTTCCATTGAATAATCTGAGTTATTATAGCTTGAAGGGTAACAAAAGATTGAAAATTTACGGTTTTCAGCCCAAGAAAGTCGTTGCAGGTGGAAATCGCAACTAATCTCGACCTTTAAATAGCGGTTTACGAGTTCTAGTTACTATTGCCGTCGTAATAGGAAGCTGAGACCCATACCCCCTCGCCAGCTCTGTGGTAACGTGCTGACATGTGAAACAGCGTCTGTTACGGTTCGCAGTTCCAGTCTCACTGACTGAAACGTTTTTATCCCTTCTGTGAAAGAGCTACAAGCAGTCAGATCAAACATCAATACGGAAATCGCAAGAAAATGCTTTCAGCTCATAGTGCAATGTTGAAAAACTTACAATGCTGCACAACAGGTAACGCCTCTTTCCGCTGCTGACAAGCGAATTTTGGGTTTCTAGGAATACGTAACTATATTTATGAAATGCCACATTTGCATACCTCTTGAGTATGACACAGCATACCATTTAAACACAGACCCTATCAAAATCTAAGTGAGTAGTATTTTACTAATTCGTGTCGATAGAGGCATGCTTGTGTACAGATACTTTCGTCGTAAGGTTATCATCGTTAGTTTTATTTCATATCTTATAATACTGTGCACAATTTTCGTAAGGTTTCCTTTAGTGTTGTTAAAACAATAGTAAACATGAGAGAGAAATTAATCATCAACGATATATGCGAATTCTCTGATGTTACCTATGACTGACAATGCACATGCAGTTTATTGATTACATGCATGTAGAAAATTTGTTCTGAGTTAAAGCTGTCAATCAAAGTTTGAAGAAGAATAAAATATCACTACCACACGACGGCTAATGTAGAAAATACTTTTCTGACATATTATGGCACGATGCGCTCTCCCTGCACATCTTCGAGATGCATCTGCTGCCTGCTGTCTATTAAACCTGAATAGGACAAAATGTCACAGTAGTTAGTCCTTTTTCCACATGCGACTACTTTGGGTTGAGAAGTGAAGGGAATTTGTTCAAAGTTCCATTAGATTGATAACTTCAGCAGAGAGCAGAATTGCGTTTTAAAAAATGTAGCACTGAATGTATTCGAACTCGCGACATCTTATCTATGCTACAAGCTGACACGGAACTACAACAGCTCCAGAGCTCGGCAACTATTCCTTCAGAACTTTTGGATTCCACAGCACTGTGAGATTATGCATATGGCCATGTCTTGACTTCTGAGAGACAAACAGTTACAGCTTTTCTTTTGGACTGAACGACGTTTTCTAGTAACAGATAGCGCAATAGAATAGCTCAAGTGAAAAGGAACACTTCTTATTTAAACTTCTGCATCCTACAATGTTGGCAGTTGTGTGTAGGTGGCAGTAACGTGATTTTATCTCTGTGATTACAAAATAGTCGAATGTATGCACTGGGTAGCCGAGGCAGCTAGTTCATGGTGATTCGGTCAACCAAGTAAATGAATTTACTGAACATGCTGCAAATTACTACAGGGAGCCTGTGTGTCAGAATTCTCATCCAGTGTGGCACAACTGCGTTACGATAGAAAAATGACTCGCAGAGAAGAGGATTTCGTGGTCTGTTGGACGGATGGTAGGTTGTTATACCTATGGTCTGGGTTCGATTCCCACTTCTGTCAATGATTTTAGATAGGGAGAGACAGATTCCATTCTCTCCTGGCTACACCAAGTGAAGGAGATATAATGGCTGCATGGTCAGAAAATTCACATTAAAGATGATATTCCTTCTTTACCAAGTAGACGGTAGGTTGAACCACAATGAAGTCTGGAGTGGCGACATGTAGAAACTCTACCACCAGTAACCTTTCTTATACTAGTTATTTATTTCAAGTGACGACACAAACGCTATGTATGGTCACAGGACACTTATTCCATCTTTTATTTGAGCTTCTGTATGTCGATAAAATTGGTTCTGAACTGGGAATGCAACTCAGACCGCCCTTAACGCGGAATTTGATCCCTTCGTGGCAATACAGCTCGGCTACAATTTGTTGTTTGTTCAAAACTGCAGATTCCTCAACACCTTCACATATTATGCGTGAATGGGATCGAATCCTGGCCCGGCACTAAAGATTTAATTATGTATTATCAAGCTCTAGCATGAGAACACCTGTCTGCTGGTGGATAATAATTTTGATTTTTAATGTATTTTCATTCGCTGTCACACTAACGATATCTGACGTTTTTAACTCCCAGTGAGACACAGAACTATTTGCGAGATGACTGTAAGTTCAAGATGCTATTCTGAGCAGCTGGTGGAGAAAAATTCGGTAGCTGACGTCTCTTTGTGTGTAGTCAACAACGATATGTGTGGGGCTCTATTCCCAGTGAGCGCTGAACTCTTCGTCATATTATTTCAGTTCAAACATGCTCACATGTCACTGCTGGTGCAACAAACCCATATTTAACGTTAGTTTTCTCTAGAATATAACAGCGATAGGTGCCGGGTTGGAGTCCTGGGAAGGAAAAAATTAATTTTTCGTCTCGTCATTTCAGTTATAACATCTAGTTACTGCCGCGAAATTCCGATATGTCACATTTGACTGTGCTTCGATAGCAATCCGATTAGGTTCCGGGTTCGAATCCGTGTCCAACACACAGCTTTACCTCACGGCACTTCAAGTAAGTTACTTGTGAAGAAGCAATATTTAACATCTCTCGTAGTTCGTTAACAGATGCTGGGTAGGAATTCGCGTCTGTTAAAAATGTTTGCGTTATGCAATTTAAAGTTGATATTTGCTAACTGATACTGTCTAAAATCGAGGTATATCACTCTCTGTATGCCTAATCAGGAATGACTGTTAGTTTCCGTCAGTCACGAAATCTTTGCTTAGTCTGCATGAGCTGGGTTTGAATCCATATGCAGAACATGACGGTTCGTCGTGTCATTTAATGTTCATACATATTCTCAACTAGCTGCTCGTGAATAACTTAAATTTTTAATGTCATTTTGTGTTAAATAGTTCAAATGGCTCTGAGCACCATGGGACTTAACTTCTAAGGTCATCAGTCCCCTAGAACTTAGAACTACTGAAACCTAACTAACCTAAGGACATCACACACATCCATGCCCGAGACAGGATTCGAACCTGCGACCGTAGCGGTCACGCGGTTCCAGACTGAAGCGCCTAGAACCGCACGGCCACATCGGCCGGCCCCCACCATCTGGTATCAATCCATTACCTTATAATCCATTATATATAATCATTTTCATAGTACACTTGATATTATAGATGAGTAGGACACAAGACAGGACATAGATAATGTCCGTTTGACGTCAACAGTGTGTAACATTTTACTTTTTTGAATAGGACAATGTTCCTCTCCAATAATTTTTAGATTAGTTACAATAAGCTTACGCTGCAAGAGAATTCGCTTGTATTTTTCAATATGTGGTCTGTTGTCGGTTTGAAGGCCTTCCATAACATCGGCAACGTAGTGCAACTCCACCGAGAGCTGTCTGGAGTAGGGTGGGGTTAGCTATGTGAAAGTTGCGAGCTGTCGAAGACGATCTTCATATTCCTAATGCGATTAGGACATCGTATACCCTTGACGACGTTTAGCACCTGTGCGGTCAGTCACCCAATTTCAGAATTCATTTTGAGTAATCCTGCTAAATTCCCAAAATACTGTCTTTTTATATTGATGAGTAATATGGATAGTCGTCACGTTCATGTGCCGTCTACAACGCAAATTTAATGTTACTATCCTAGGAACTAACCTGCAATACGTTTTGTATTTCATAATCGGAACTATCTGCATTAACCGTCATCAGAGCAATGTCAGGGAACAGAGTGCAGCAGTGCCTACTTGAGGACCTGCTTGAGTCGTGTTCTAAGGAAAGGGTAGTTGCTGGTTCACATTATATTACACTAGCGAGAAGTACCGACTTTTCCTTTTCTCTGCAAACATCCAGAACTAAATTCAGTAACTAAATGCTAAGAATATATTTTCATTGTGCCAACTCAAAGATCAATAGATATGGATATAGATATAGATTTTTATATTTAAAGCCATTCTCTTTCTGCGTTGGAATAAACATCATTCATTATTTGCTTGTTCTTGTTACGATTGTTATTGTCATTCTCTCACTCGCAAGAGTCTTATGCTGATGCTGTATGAATAAATTATGCCATTGGATACAAAGCGGTTTAGTTTTGAGACCTAACCCACGAGGGGGGAAGGCACAGTGGTCTGCTTCAGGAATTCCAAGCAATAAAACACAAAAAACAACCCAGGAAGGGTTCGAACAGCTACTTTCACGCAGAGACATGCATTTGGAATCTGTTCATCGTTACGGGGTCAAACAAGAGGGTAACATTACTGAAACAATGATCGGGCTACTTAGTATATAATAGAGCATACAGATTTCAAGGAGGAAACGTATGAAGACGCAGACTTCCTCGTTATCAATATGTGCGGCATATCTTTCGTGTTAACGAAAGTAAATTCCCGCTTTACCTCTTCTTACGTGTCAAATGAAATGAATGCCATGAGGAATAGAATATTTGTTGACTGCGTCTCTTCTTGCTTCCATCCTTACCAACATATTTCTTCATTCTCGTGGTAATCATGACAATCTATGTGCATGCTGCAAACGATTGCAAGTGAACAAATTCGACATCGAGGTGCAAAGCGTTTGGTATCTTACATTATATTCAATTCGAATAAGATTCCGGTGTATTTTTACTTCGTTTGTATTTTTAGATGATTATGAACGTTACGGAAATTTATCTCACATGCTTTATGTTGAATGAGAAACATTGAATGATCCGTTTTGCTTTCCCTACGTTGAAATGATATAATGTCGGCGTCAACAGCCTTCTTCCACGCCGGAAGCTGAAACTTGTATCATTCTGGATTAATGATAATTGAATGTCTCATATGTATATATAGCCCACAAGGCGACGTCAGAAACCACCAGGGGAGAACGCCGCATAAAAACCAAACGTGCGAGCGCGTCTCCACTCTGAAGAACCATATCGGAGAATCACGGCAAGCATTTCGCTGAAGAGCTGCCTCGTCAGAGAGCCGAGAAATGGCAGCGTCGTAGCAAGTATTTGTCAACACTCTGATAGTGCATTTACTTCCGGGTGTAGGTCGGCGTTACCTCGCTAAATTCACTTAACATTCGTTTTCCACATCGAAGACTCGTACGATATAATCCGCTGCAAGATGACACAATTAGAAAGTATATTTAATTTCTGGACTCCAAGAACGGCGTTCTTCACATAAGTAACACCTGTTTGTGTGTGCATTCGGGAGGACGACGGTGCAATCCCGCGCCCGGCCATCCTGGTTTAGGTTTTCAATGATTTCCCTAAATCGCTTCAGGCAAATGCCGGGATGGTTCCTTAGGAAGGGCACGGCCGATTTCCTTCCCCATCCTTCCCTAATCCGAGCTTGTGATCCGTCTCTAATGACATCGTTGTCGACGGGACGTTAAAACAGTAATCTCCACCTCCTCTGTTTCTGTGTTTAAGGTTGCGTTTTGAGGCTCAGGCAACATCGCAGTGACTATAGTCCGCCTCTGGCCGCCAGTGTGTCGTTAGCTCAGAGGTTCCCTTGTGCGTTGCAGTGCTTGTACTATAAGTTCGAATCACGGTAGAAGCCGCTGACTAAAACCTTTTATTTTCCATTTTAATTAATGGAGTTGCAAACTGCTAGTAAACATTTCTTATGCGAAATCTGAAGAATGCCTTTAAACATCAATCTTCGTCCGATTTCGACTTAGTAAATTAAGTTAATATCATGGATTTCTGCTTTGCAAATTCCAAGGTGCTTCACTGTAAAATAGGTCCTGAAAAGATTCAAACCGACTGTCAACGATATAAATTTGAGCTTTGTTCGTCATATAGGTCTAACATGTCAGAAGGTTGTTTATGAAGTGCACATGTTCATTAATATAGTTCACATCTTCTAAATTTTTGCAATAGCGTTTAACTGTAGACGTTTTCTAACACCGGCGTTAGCAATTCCTTTCCGTTCTCTGAAACCTTCAAAACGACAAATTTTTCTGGTTTAAATCTGATGACCTTAACTATCACTTCCGATCAACAATAAATACTTCATGAACCCATACATGGAACTCCAAATGTGCAGTGTGCCTGCACTGCTACAGAGCATGCATTGCAAGGTATTCACACAGTTTATCGCATAGACTTACCATAAGGAATCAAACAAGAACTGTAATACACTTTACACCACAGACGCTCACTCTGGCTTGACGAAAACATCCAAACATTGACCAAAAGTTGCACAAATAATTAAGTTTGAAAGGAAAAGAAACGAGGTATGAAGCATTTATAAATTCATCGAATGTAGTGAGGTGGTTTAATTTCGTCCCAGTCTATAAAATTAATTTCGGGCCATACTCAGCTCTTGCCGATTACCCGCCTACTAATCAGGGCGTCTGTCTCCGTTGCTTTTGAGCGTGAATGGAAATTGTAGAAATTTTCTGTGGAGCAACATTTAATAATAAAGCGTTTCAAATCATCAAAAGCAATGAGCGGTAGCAGGCGCTTTCGATAAAGAACGGGGGAGTGCAGCGCCGCTGCTGTCGCCACGGCCGCTGCCAGTAGCCAGCAAATGGATCCCGGAGCTTTGCCGCATACGGCGTCCAGAGGAGGACAGTCTGCAGGAAATCTGCCGCAAAATCGTTACTAGATAAAATTTTGATATCGGTGTGTCACAAAGCGAAATAGATTGAATCTGCGCTACCATTACATTCACGTCTTCAGCATTCAGACAGAAGAGGCTATAAAAATATTTTATGCCAGCTGCTCTCGATCCACTGACATTATGAACAGAAACAACGTACGCTACCGCTAGACCACAGGCGTAATCAGCCTAGAGTCTCTCTATCTTGGGACAAGTTTTCCTCCAGGAAGTGCCGCAGTCTACAGTGTTGCCAGATTGTGCAGATAACCGGACTTAGAGAATTAGCGAGTTGGCCAGTTTCTTTGTCCCATGTCGCGATCGGCGCGGACTTAGCCTCTGAAGCGGCCGGCCGCCGGTCAAGTTTTATGTCAAAGAGTGTACAGCGATTCTATTCGTTTCCCAGGAACTAGTACATCGCATGCACGTTTGTAAAATGCATGCGCATGCAGCACCCAAAACGGAGAGATGTCTTTCCTGCTGGGAGAAACAGCTGAGGGCGTCTTCTCGCAGTTGAACCCCTTACGTTCCGTTATTAATCCTAGTATCAAAAGCATAAGCATTTGGAGCGTCCCCCATTCACGTGTGGACTGCTATTAACAATTTGCGTTACATGATCCTAGCTAAAATTCTGCATATACAATTCCAACTACCGGCTCTTACACATTTCTAGAAACGAGCGCAAAACACAGCGCCAGGTTCCACCGAGACTCGAACTCGGATCGCTGGATTCAAAGTCCAGAGTGCTAACCATTACACCATGGAACCGGATGCCTGTAGCGGTCTTCAATTCAGTAGCATCATGTCATTAAGCCAATAAGATGCGATGTTATTTCATGTAGCGTCCTCATGAAGTGTTTGCGTGGCAAATGAAGCAACCAGGTAGGCTGAAAGTGGAAGGTGCACCTTCGAATGTAGCAAGAATTCTTGCCAGTATTCGTACATCAAGTGATGTCGAAGGCTCAGGTAATCAAAATCGCGCAACGGCCACTTTCGTATGGTGCATGCATTGTGCTGGAAGCAGCCTAGCTATGGAAACAGCTATGGACACAGAGTACTGTCGAAAACTGCGTGCTGACACAGAACGCTACGTAGTGGGCGGATAGTGCGTGACACGATAACATTTGCACTTCACACGGTCGAAATACTGACACACAACTCTAGCAGCTCTTTCAGCATTCACATACACTGGTGTTCAGCACAGCTCATGTTGTGGGTGTCGGATTAAGAAAGCTCTTTGAGAATATCGTCCAGATTGTATGCTGCAACTAGCAAGTGCGGCAAGATGTCAGTAGGTGGCGGGGTGCAGACGTGCTTCCTTGTGCGGCCTGTTGGTCTAGGGGTATGATTCCTGCTTTGGGTGCAGGTGGTCCCGGGTTCAAATCCCGGACAGGCCCTACTTTTCACTTTCGCGACAACCAAACACTACGATAAACTTGCGAGTTTCTGAAAGTAAGCCATGCAACAGGACAAACTGCATGTGAGCCACCGGCCCAAGAGACTGGCAAGTGCGTCATGTGGAAAGCAATCTACGTGGCAGGATTAAGCCGTCTTCGCTCACTTATATCTATACATAAGACTGGCACGTACAGCGATTCTATTCGTTTCCCAGGAACTAATACATCGCATGCACGTTTGTAAAATGCATGCGCATGCAGCACCCAAAACGGAGAGATGTCTTTCCTGCTGGGAGAAACAGCTGAGGGCGTCTTCTCGCAGTTGAACCCCTTACGTTCCGTTATTAATCCTAGTATCAAAAGCATAAGCATTTGGAGCGTCCCCCATTCACGTGTGGACTGCTATTAACAATTTGCGTTACATGATCCTAGCTAAAATTCTGCATATACAATTCCAACTACCGGCTCTTACACATTTCTAGAAACGAGCGCAAAACACAGCGTCAGGTTCCACCGAGACTCGAACTCGGATCGCTGGATTCAAAGTCCAGAGTGCTAACCATTACACCATGGAACCGGATGCCTGTAGCGGTCTTCAATTCAGTAGCATCATGTCATTAAGCCAATAAGATGCGATGTTATTTCATGTAGCGTCCTCATGAAGTGTTTGCGTGGCAAATGAAGCAACCAGGTAGGCTGAAAGTGGAAGGTGCACCTTCGAATGTAGCAAGAATTCTTGCCAGTATTCGTACATCAAGTGATGTCGAAGGCTCAGGTAATCAAAATCGCGCAACGGCCACTTTCGTATGGTGCATGCATTGTGCTGGAAGCAGCCTAGCTATGGAAACAGCTATGGACACAGAGTACTGTGGAAAACTGCGTGCTGACACAGAACGCTACGTAGTGGGCGGATAGTGCGTGACACGATATCATTTGCACTTCACACGGTCGAAATACTGACACACAACTCTAGCAGCTCTTTCAGCATTCACATACACTGGTGTTCAGCACAGCTCATGTTGTGGGTGTCGGATTAAGAAAGCTCTTTGAGAATATCGTCCAGATTGTATGCTGCAACTAGCAAGTGCGGCAAGATGTCAGTAGGTGGCGGGGTGCAGACGCGCTTCCTTGTGCGGCCTGTTGGTCTAGGGGTATGATTCCTGCTTTGGGTGCAGGAGGTCCTGGGTTCAAATCCCGGACAGGCCCTACTTTTCACTTTCGCGACAACCAAACACTACGATAAACTTGCGAGTTTCTGAAAGTAAGCCATGCAACAGGACAAACTGCATGTGAGCCACCGGCCCAAGAGACTGGCAAGTGCGTCATGTGGAAAGCAATCTACGTGGCAGGATTAAGCCGTCTTCGCTCACTTATATCTTTACGTAAAGACTGGCACGTACAGCGATTCTATTCGTTTCCCAGGAACTAGTACATCGCATGCACGTTTGTAAAATGCATGCGCATGCAGCACCCAAAACGGAGAGATGTCCTTCCTGCTGGGAGAAACAGCTGAGGGCGTCTTCTCGCAGTTGAACCCCTTACGTTGCGTTATTAATCCTAGTATCAAAAGCATAAGCATTTGGAGCGGCCCCCATTCACGTGTGGACTGCTATTAACAATTTGCGTTACATGATCCTAGCTAAAATTCTGCATATACAATTCCAACTACCGGCTCTTACACATTTCTAGAAACGAGCGCAAAACACAGCGCCAGGTTCCACCGAGACTCGAACTCGGATCGCTGGATTCAAAGTCCAGAGTGCTAACCATTACACCATGGAACCGGATGCCTGTAGCGGTCTTCAATTCAGTAGCATCATGTCATTAAGCCAATAAGATGCGATGTTATTTCATGTAGCGTCCTCATGAAGTGTTTGCGTGGCAAATGAAGCAACCAGGTAGGCTGAAAGTGGAAGGTGCACCTTCGAATGTAGCAAGAATTCTTGCCAGTATTCGTACATCAAGTGATGTCGAAGGCTCAGGTAATCAAAATCGCGCAACGGCCACTTTCGTATGGTGCATGCATTGTGCTGGAAGCAGCCTAGCTATGGAAACAGCTATGGACACAGAGTACTGTCGAAAACTGCGTGCTGACACAGAACGCTACGTAGTGGGCGGATAGTGCGTGACACGATAACATTTGCACTTCACACGGTCGAAATACTGACACACAACTCTAGCAGCTCTTTCAGCATTCACATACACTGGTGTTCAGCACAGCTCATGTTGTGGGTGTCGGATTAAGAAAGCTCTTTGAGAATATCGTCCAGATTGTATGCTGCAACTAGCAAGTGCGGCAAGATGTCAGTAGGTGGCGGGGTGCAGACGTGCTTCCTTGTGCGGCCTGTTGGTCTAGGGGTATGATTCCTGCTTTGGGTGCAGGTGGTCCCGGGTTCAAATCCCGGACAGGCCCTACTTTTCACTTTCGCGACAACCAAACACTACGATAAACTTGCGAGTTTCTGAAAGTAAGCCATGCAACAGGACAAACTGCATGTGAGCCACCGGCCCAAGAGACTGGCAAGTGCGTCATGTGGAAAGCAATCTACGTGGCAGGATTAAGCCGTCTTCGCTCACTTATATCTATACATAAGACTGGCACGTACAGCGATTCTATTCGTTTCCCAGGAACTAATACATCGCATGCACGTTTGTAAAATGCATGCGCATGCAGCACCCAAAACGGAGAGATGTCTTTCCTGCTGGGAGAAACAGCTGAGGGCGTCTTCTCGCAGTTGAACCCCTTACGTTCCGTTATTAATCCTAGTATCAAAAGCATAAGCATTTGGAGCGTCCCCCATTCACGTGTGGACTGCTATTAACAATTTGCGTTACATGATCCTAGCTAAAATTCTGCATATACAATTCCAACTACCGGCTCTTACACATTTCTAGAAACGAGCGCAAAACACAGCGTCAGGTTCCACCGAGACTCGAACTCGGATCGCTGGATTCAAAGTCCAGAGTGCTAACCATTACACCATGGAACCGGATGCCTGTAGCGGTCTTCAATTCAGTAGCATCATGTCATTAAGCCAATAAGATGCGATGTTATTTCATGTAGCGTCCTCATGAAGTGTTTGCGTGGCAAATGAAGCAACCAGGTAGGCTGAAAGTGGAAGGTGCACCTTCGAATGTAGCAAGAATTCT
>NC_064627.1:951813043-951815543 GCF_023864275.1 Schistocerca cancellata | reverse complement strand
GGATAGTGCGTGACACGATAACATTTGCACTTCACACGGTCGAAATACTGACACACAACTCTAGCAGCTCTTTCAGCATTCACATACACTGGTGTTCAGCACAGCTCATGTTGTGGGTGTCGGATTAAGAAAGCTCTTTGAGAATATCGTCCAGATTGTATGCTGCAACTAGCAAGTGCGGCAAGATGTCAGTAGGTGGCGGGGTGCAGACGCGCTTCCTTGTGCGGCCTGTTGGTCTAGGGGTATGATTCCTGCTTTGGGTGCAGGAGGTCCTGGGTTCAAATCCCGGACAGGCCCTTCTTTTCACTTTCGCGACAACCAAACACTACGATAAACTTGCGAGTTTCTGAAAGTAAGCCATGCAACAGGACAAACTGCATGTGAGCCACCGGCCCAAGAGACTGGCAAGTGCGTCATGTGGAAAGCAATCTACGTGGCAGGATTAAGCCGTCTTCGCTCACTTATATCTATACGTAAAGACTGGCACGTACAGCGATTCTATTCGTTTCCCAGGAACTAGTACATCGCATGCACGTTTGTAAAATGCATGCGCATGCAGCACCCAAAACGGAGAGATGTCCTTCCTGCTGGGAGAAACAGGTGAGGGCGTCTTCTCGCAGTTGAACCCCTTACGTTCCGTTATTAATCCTAGTATCAAAAGCATAAGCATTTGGAGCGGCCCCCATTCACGTGTGGACTGCTATTAACAATTTGCGTTACATGATCCTAGCTAAAATTCTGCATATACAATTCCAACTACCGGCTCTTACACATTTCTAGAAACGAGCGCAAAACACAGCGTCAGGTTCCACCGAGACTCGAACTCGGATCGCTGGATTCAAAGTCCAGAGTGCTAACCATTACACCATGGAACCGGATGCATGTAGCGGTCTTCAATTCAGTAGCATCATGTCATTAAGCCAATAAGATGCGATGTTATTTCATGTAGCGTCCTCATGAAGTGTTTGCGTGGCAAATGAAGCAACCAGGTAGGCTGAAAGTGGAAGGTGCACCTTCGAATGTAGCAAGAATTCTTGCCAGTATTCGTACATAAAGTGATGTCGAAGGCTCAGGTAATCAAAATCGCGCAACGGCCACTTTCGTATGGTGCATGCATTGTGCTGGAAGCAGCCTAGCTATGGAAACAGCTATGGACACAGAGTACTGTCGAAAACTGCGTGCTGACACAGAACGCTACGTAGTGGGCGGATAGTGCGTGACACGATAACATTTGCACTTCACACGGTCGAAATACTGACACACAACTCTAGCAGCTCTTTGAGCATTCACATACACTGGTGTTCAGCACAGCTCATGTTGTGGGTGTCGGATTAAGAAAGCTCTTTAAGAATATCGTCCAGATTGTATGCTGCAACTAGCAAGTGCGGCAAGATGTCAGTAGGTGGCGGGGTGCAGACGTGCTTCCTTGTGCGGCCTGTTTGTCTAGGGGTATGATTCCTGCTTTGGGTGCAGGAGGTCCCGGGTTCAAATCCCGGACAGGCCCTACTTTTCACTTTCGCGACAACCAAACACTACGATAAACTTGCGAGTTTCTGAATGTAAGCCATGCAACAGGACAAACTGCATGTGAGCCACCGGCCCAAGAGACTGGCAAGTGCGTCATGTGGAAAGCAATCTACGTGGCAGGATTAAGCCGTCTTCGCTCACTTATATCTATACGTAAAGACTGGCACGTACAGCGATTCTATTCGTTTCCCAGGAACTAGTACATCGCATGCACGTTTGTAAAATGCATGCGCATGCAGCACCCAAAACGGAGAGATGTCTTTCCTGCTGGGAGAAACAGCTGAGGGCGTCTTCTCGCAGTTGAACCCCTTACGTTCCGTTATTAATCCTAGTATCAAAAGCATAAGCATTTGGAGCGTCCCCCCTTCACGTGTGGACTGCTATTAACATGCATATACAATTCCAACTACCGGCTCGTACACATCTCTAGAAACGAGCGCAAAACACAGCGTCAGGTTCCACCGAGACTCGAACTCGGATCGCTGGATTCAAAGTCCAGAGTGCTAACCATTACACCATGGAACCGGATGCCTGTAGCGGTCTTCAATTCAGTAGCATCATGTCATTAAGCCAATAAGATGCGATGTTATTTCATGTAGCGTCCTCATGAAGTGTTTGCGTGGCAAATGAAGCAACCAGGTAGGCTGAAAGTGGAAGGTGCACCTTCGAATGTAGCAAGAATTCTTGCCAGTATTCGTACATAAAGTGATGTCGAAGGCTCAGGTAATCAAAATCGCGCAACGGCCACTTTCGTATGGTGCATGCATTGTGCTGGAAGCAGCCTAGCTATGGAAACAGCTATGGACACAGAGTACTGTCGAAAACTGCGTGCTGACACAGAACGCTACGTAGTGGGCGGATAGTGCGTGACACGATGACATTTGCACTTCACACGGTCGAAATACTGACACACAACTCTAGCAGCTCTTTCAGCATTCACATACACTGGTGTTCAGCACAGCTCATGTTGTGG
>NC_064627.1:951783043-951785543 GCF_023864275.1 Schistocerca cancellata | reverse complement strand
CGAAGGCTCAGGTAATCAAAATCGCGCAACGGCCACTTTCGTATGGTGCATGCATTGTGCTGGAAGCAGCCTAGCTATGGAAACAGCTATGGACACAGAGTACTGTCGAAAACTGCGTGCTGACACAGAACGCTACGTAGTGGGCGGATAGTGCGTGACACGATAACATTTGCATTTCACACGGTCGAAATACTGACACACAACTCTAGCAGCTCTTTCAGCATTCACATACACTGGTGTTCAGCATAGCTCATGTTGTGGGTGTCGGATTAAGAAAGCTCTTTGAGAATATCGTCCAGATTGTATGCTGCAACTAGCAAGTGCGGCAAGATGTCAGTAGGTGGCGGGGTGCAGACGTGCTTCCTTGTGCGGCCTGTTGGTCTAGGGGTATGATTCCTGCTTTGGGTGCAGGAGGTCCCGGGTTCAAATCCCGGACAGGCCCTACTTTTCACTTTCGCGACAACCAAACACTACGATAAACTTGCGAGTTTCTGAAAGTAAGCCATGCAACAGGACAAACTGCATGTGAGCCACCGGCCCAAGAGACTGGCAAGTGCGTCATGTGGAAAGCAATCTACGTGGCAGGATTAAGCCGTCTTCGCTCACTTATATCTATACGTAAAGACTGGCACGTACAGCGATTCTATTCGTTTCCCAGGAACTAGTACATCGCATGCACGTTTGTAAAATGCATGCGCATGCAGCACCCAAAACGGAGAGATGTCTTTAGTGCTGGGAGAAACAGCTGAGGGTGTCTTCTCGCAGTTGAACCCCTTACGTTCCGTTATTAATCCTAGTATCAAAAGCATAAGCATTTGGAGCGTCCCCCCTTCACGTGTGGACTGCTATTAACATGCATATACAATTCCAACTACCGGCTCTTACACATTTCTAGAAACGAGCACAAAACACAGCGTCAGGTTCCACCGAGACTCGAACTCGGATCGCTGGATTCAAAGTCCAGAGTGCTAACCATTACACCATGGAACCGGATGCCTGTAGCGGTCTTCAATTCAGTAGCATCATGTCATTAAGCCAATAAGATGCGATGTTATTTCATGTAGCGTCCTCATGAAGTGTTTGCGTGGCAAATGAAGCAACCAGGTAGGCTGAAAGTGGAAGGTGCACCTTCGAATGTAGCAAGAATTCTTGCCAGTATTCGTACATCAAGTGATGTCGAAGGCTCAGGTAATCAAAATCGCGCAACGGCCACTTTCGTATGGTGCATGCATTGTGCTGGAAGCAGCCTAGCTATGGAAACAGCTATGGACACAGAGTACTGTCGAAAACTGCGTGCTGACACAGAACGCTACGTAGTGGGCGGATAGTGCGTGACACGATAACATTTGCACTTCACACGGTCGAAATACTGACACACAACTCTAGCAGCTCTTTCAGCATTCACATACACTGGTGTTCAGCACAGCTCATGTTGTGGGTGTCGGATTAAGAAAGCTCTTTGAGAATATGGTCTAGATTGTATGCTGCAACTAGCAAGTGCGGCAAGATGTCAGTAGGTGGTGGGGTGCAGACGTGCTTCCTTGTGCGGCCTGTTGGTCTAGGGGTATGATTCCTGCTTTGGGTGCAGGAGGTCCTGGGTTCAAATCCCGAACAGGCCCTACTTTTCACTTTCGCGACAACCAAACACTACGATAAACTTGCGAGTTTCTGAAAGTAAGCCATGCAACAGGACAAACTGCATGTGAGCCACCGGCCCAAGAGACTGGCAAGTGCGTCATGTGGAAAGCAATCTACGTGGCAGGAATAAGCCGTCTTCGCTCACTTATATCTATACGTAAAGACTGGCACGTACAGCGATTCTATTCGTTTCCCAGGAACTAGTACATCGCATGCACGTTTGTAAAATGCATGCGCATGCAGCACCCAAAACGGAGAGATGTCTTTCCTGCTGGGAGAAACAGCTGAGGGCGTCTTCTCGCAGTTGAACCCCTTACGTTCCGTTATTAATCCTAGTATCAAAAGCATGAGCATTTGGAGCGTCCCCCATTCACGTGTGGACTGCTATTAACAATTTGCGTTACATGATCCTAGGTAAAATTCTGCATATACAATTCCAACTACCGGCTCTTACACATTTCTAGAAACGAGCGCAAAACACAGCGTCAGGTTCCACCGAGACTCGAACTCGGATCGCTGGATTCAAAGTCCAGAGTGCTAACCATTACACCATGGAACCGGATGCCTGTAGCGGTCTTCAATTCAGTAGCATCATGTCATTAAGCCAATAAGATGCGATGTTATTTCATGTAGCGTCCTCATGAAGTGTTTGCGTGGCAAATGAAGCAACCAGGTAGGCTGAAAGTGGAAGGTGCACCTTCGAATGTAGCAAGAATTCTTGCCAGTATTCGTACATAAAGTGATGTTGAAGGCTCAGGTAATCAAAATCGCGCAACGGCCACTTTCGTATGGTGCATGCATTGTGCTGGAAGCAGCCTAGCTATGGAAACAGCTATGGACACAGAGTACTGTCGAAAACTGC
>NC_064627.1:951775543-951778043 GCF_023864275.1 Schistocerca cancellata | reverse complement strand
AAGTGTGGCAAGATGTCAGTAGGTGGTGGGGTGCAGACGTGCTTCCTTGTGCGGCCTGTTGGTCTAGGGGTATGATTCCTGCTTTGGGTGCAGGAGGTCCTGGGTTCAAATCCCGAACAGGCCCTACTTTTCACTTTCGCGACAACCAAACACTACGATAAACTTGCGAGTTTCTGAAAGTAAGCCATGCAACAGGACAAACTGCATGTGAGCCACCGGCCCAAGAGACTGGCAAGTGCGTCATGTGGAAAGCAATCTACGTGGCAGGAATAAGCCGTCTTCGCTCACTTATATCTATACGTAAAGACTGGCACGTACAGCGATTCTATTCGTTTCCCAGGAACTAGTACATCGCATGCACGTTTGTAAAATGCATGCGCATGCAGCACCCAAAACGGAGAGATGTCTTTCCTGCTGGGAAAAACAGCTGAGGGCGTCTTCTCGCAGTTGAACCCCTTACGTTCCGTTATTAATCCTAGTATCAAAAGCATAAGCATTTGGAGCGTCCCCCATTCACGTGTGGACTGCTATTAACAATTTGCGTTACATGATCCTAGCTAAAATTCTGCATATACAATTCCAACTACCGGCTCTTACACATTTCTAGAAACGAGCGCAAAACACAGCGTCAGGTTCCACCGAGACTCGAACTCGGATCGCTGGATTCAAAGTCCAGAGTGCTAACCATTACACCATGGAACCGGATGCCTGTAGCGGTCTTCAATTCAGTAGCATCATGTCATTAAGCCAGTAAGATGCGATGTTATTTCATGTAGCGTCCTCATGAAGTGTTTGCGTGGCAAATGAAGCAACCAGGTAGGCTGAAAGTGGAAGGTGCACCTTCCAATGTAGCAAGAATTCTTGCCAGTATTCGTACATGAAGTGATGTCGAAGGCTCAGGTAATCAAAATCGCGCAACGGCCACTTTCGTATGGTGCATGCATTGTGCTGGAAGCAGCCTAGCCATGGAAACAGCTATGGACACAGAGTACTGTCGAAAACTGCGTGCTGACACAGAACGCTACGTAGTGGGCGGATAGTGCGTGACACGATAACATTTGCACTTCACACGGTCGAAATACTGACACACAACTCTAGCAGCTCTTTCAGCATTCACATACACTGGTGTTCAGCACAGCTCATGTTGTGGGTGTCGGATTAAGAAAGCTCTTTGAGAATATCGTCCAGATTGTATGCTGCAACTAGCAAGTGCGGCAAGATGTCAGTAGGTGGCGGGGTGCAGACGTGCTTCCTTGTGCGGCCTGTTGGTCTAGGGGTATGATTCCTGCTTTGGGTGCAGGAGGTCCCGGGTTCAAATCCCGGACAGGCCCTACTTTTCACTTTCGCGACAACCAAACACTACGATAAACTTGCGAGTTTCTGAAAGTAAGCCATGCAACAGGACAAACTGCATGTGAGCCACCGGCCCAAGAGACTGGCAAGTGCGTCATGTGGAAAGCAATCTACGTGGCAGGATTAAGCCGTCTTCGCTCACTTATATCTATACGTAAAGACTGGCACGTACAGCGATTCTATTCGTTTCCCAGGAACTAATACATCGCATGCACGTTTGTAAAATGCATGCGCATGCAGCACCCAAAACGGAGAGATGTCTTTCCTGCTGGGAGAAACAGCTGAGGGCGTCTTCTCGCAGTTGAACCCCTTACGTTCCGTTATTAATCCTAGTATCAAAAGCATAAGCATTTGGAGCGTCCCCCATTCACGTGTGGACTGCTATTAACAATTTGCGTTACATGATCCTAGCTAAAATTCTGCATATACAATTCCAACTACCGGCTCTTACACATTTCTAGAAACGAGCGCAAAACACAGCGTCAGGTTCCACCGAGACTCGAACTCGGATCGCTGGATTCAAAGTCCAGAGTGCTAACCATTACACCATGGAACCGGATGCCTGTAGCGGTCTTCAATTCAGTAGCATCATGTCATTAAGCCAGTAAGATGCGATGTTATTTCATGTAGCGTCCTCATGAAGTGTTTGCGTGGCAAATGAAGCAACCAGGTAGGCTGAAAGTGGAAGGTGCACCTTCCAATGTAGCAAGAATTCTTGCCAGTATTCGTGCATGAAGTGATGTCGAAGGCTCAGGTAATCAAAATCGCGCAACGGCCACTTTCGTATGGTGCATGCATTGTGCTGGAAGCAGCCTAGCCATGGAAACAGCTATGGACACAGAGTACTGTCGAAAACTGCGTGCTGACACAGAACGCTACGTAGTGGGCGGATAGTGCGTGACACGATAACATTTGCACTTCACACGGTCGAAATACTGACACACAACTCTAGCAGCTCTTTCAGCATTCACATACACTGGTGTTCAGCACAGCTCATGTTGTGGGTGTCGGATTAAGAAAGCTCTTTGAGAATATCGTCCAGATTGTATGCTGCAACTAGCAAGTGCGGCAAGATGTCAGTAGGTGGCGGGGTGCAGACGTGCTTCCTTGTGCGGCCTGTTGGTCTAGGGGTATGATTCCTGCTTTG
>NC_064627.1:951755543-951758043 GCF_023864275.1 Schistocerca cancellata | reverse complement strand
CAACCAGGTAGGCTGAAAGTGGAAGGTGCACCTTCGAATGTAGCAAGAATTCTTGCCAGTATTCGTACATGAAGTGATGTCGAAGGCTCAGGTAATCAAAATCGCGCAACGGCCACTTTCGTATGGTGCATGCATTGTGCTGGAAGCAGCCTAGCTATGGAAACAGCTATGGTCACAGAGTACTGTCGAAAACTGCGTGCTGACACAGAACGCTACGTAGTGGGCGGATAGTGCGTGACACGATAACATTTGCACTTCACACGGTCGAAATACTGACACACAACTCTAGCAGCTCTTTCAGCATTCACATACACTGGTGTTCAGGACAGCTCATGTTGTGGGTGTCGGATTAAGAAAGCTCTTTGAGAATATCGTCCAGATTGTATGCTGCAACTAGCAAGTGCGGCAAGATGTCAGTAGGTGGCGGGGTGCAGACGTGCTTCCTTGTGCGGCCTGTTGGTCTAGGGGTATGATTCCTGCTTTGGGTGCAGGAGGTCCCGGGTTCAAATCCCGGACAGGCCCTACTTTTCACTTTCGCGACAACCAAACACTACGATAAACCTGCGAGTTTCTGAAAGTAAGCCATGCAACAGGACAAACTGCATGTGAGCCACCGGCCCAAGAGACTGGCAAGTGCGTCATGTGGAAAGCAATCTACGTGGCAGGATTAAGCCGTCTTCGCTCACTTATATCTATACGTAAAGACTGGCACGTACAGCGATTCTATTCGTTTCCCAGGAACTAGTACATCGCATGCACGTTTGTAAAATGCATGCGCATGCAGCACCCAAAACGGAGAGATGTCTTTCCTGCTGGGAGAAACAGCTGAGGGCGTCTTCTCGCAGTTGAACCCCTTACGTTCCGTTATTAATCCTAGTATCAAAAGCATAAGCATTTGGAGCGTCCCCCATTCACGTGTGGACTGCTATTAACAATTTGCGTTACATGATCCTAGCTAAAATTCTGCATATACAATTCCAACTACCGGCTCTTACACATTTCTAGAAACGAGCGCAAAACACAGCGTCAGGTTCCACCGAGACTCGAACTCGGATCGCTGGATTCAAAGTCCAGAGTGCTAACCATTACACCATGGAACCGGATGCCTGTAGCGGTCTTCAATTCAGTAGCATCATGTCATTAAGCCAGTAAGATGCGATGTTATTTCATGTAGCGTCCTCATGAAGTGTTTGCGTGGCAAATGAAGCAACCAGGTAGGCTGAAAGTGGAAGGTGCACCTTCGAATGTAGCAAGAATTCTTGTCAGTATTCGTACATGAAGTGATGTCGAAGGCTCAGGTAATCAAAATCGCGCAACGGCCACTTTCGTATGGTGCATGCATTGTGCTGGAAGCAGCCTAGCTATGGAAACAGCTATGGTCACAGAGTACTGTCGAAAACTGCGTGCTGACACAGAACGCTACGTAGTGGGCGGATAGTGCGTGACACGATAACATTTGCACTTCACACGGTCGAAATACTGACACACAACTCTAGCAGCTCTTTCAGCATTCACATACACTGGTGTTCAGCACAGCTCATGTTGTGGGTGTCGGATTAAGAAAGCTCTTTGAGAATATCGTCCAGATTGTATGCTGCAACTAGCAAGTGGGGCAAGATGTCAGTAGGTGGCGGGGTGCAGACGTGCTTCCTTGTGCGGCCTGTTGGTCTAGGGGTATGATTCCTGCTTTGGGTGCAGGAGGTCCCGGGTTCAAATCCCGGACAGGCCCTACTTTTCACTTTCGCGACAACCAAACACTACGATAAACTTGCGAGTTTCTGAAAGTAAGCCATGCAACAGGACAAACTGCATGTGAGCCACCGGCCCAAGAGACTGGCAAGTGCGTCATGTGGAAAGCAATCTACGTGGCAGGATTAAGCCGTCTTCGCTCACTTATATCTATACGTAAAGACTGGCACGTACAGCGATTCTATTCGTTTCCCAGGAACTAGTACATCGCATGCACGTTTGTAAAATGCATGCGCATGCAGCACCCAAAACGGAGAGATGTCTTTCCTGCTGGGAGAAACAGCTGAGGGCGTCTTCTCGCAGTTGAACCCCTTACGTTCCGTTATTAATCCTAGTATCAAAAGCATAAGCATTTGGAGCGTCCCCCATTCACGTGTGGACTGCTATTAACAATTTGCGTTACATGATCCTAGGTAAAATTCTGCATATACAATTCCAACTACCGGCTCTTACACATTTCTAGAAACGAGCGCAAAACACAGCGTCAGGTTCCACCGAGACTCGAACTCGGATCGCTGGATTCAAAGTCCAGAGTGCTAACCATTACACCATGGAACCGGATGCCTGTAGCGGTCTTCAATTCAGTAGCATCATGTCATTAAGCCAGTAAGATGCGATGTTATTTCATGTAGCGTCCTCATGAAGTGTTTGCGTGGCAAATGAAGCAACCAGGTAGGCTGAAAGTGGAAGGTGCACCTTCGAATGTAGCAAGAATTCTTGCCAGTATTCGTACATGAAGTGATGTCGAAGG
>NC_064627.1:951748043-951750543 GCF_023864275.1 Schistocerca cancellata | reverse complement strand
ACACGGTCGAAATACTGACACACAACTCTAGCAGCTCTTTCAGCATTCACATACACTGGTGTTCAGCACAGCTCATGTTGTGGGTGTCGGATTAAGAAAGCTCTTTGAGAATATCGTCCAGATTGTATGCTGCAACTAGCAAGTGCGGCAAGATGTCAGTAGGTGGCGGGGTGCAGACGTGCTTCCTTGTGCGGCCTGTTGGTCTAGGGGTATGATTCCTGCTTTGGGTGCAGGAGGTCCCGGGTTCAAATCCCGGACAGGCCCTACTTTTCACTTTCGCGACAACCAAACACTACGATAAACCTGCGAGTTTCTGAAAGTAAGCCATGCAACAGGACAAACTGCATGTGAGCCACCGGCCCAAGAGACTGGCAAGTGCGTCATGTGGAAAGCAATCTACGTGGCAGGATTAAGCCGTCTTCGCTCACTTATATCTATACGTAAAGACTGGCACGTACAGCGATTCTATTCGTTTCCCAGGAACTAGTACATCGCATGCACGTTTGTAAAATGCATGCGCATGCAGCACCCAAAACGGAGAGATGTCTTTCCTGCTGGGAGAAACAGCTGAGGGCGTCTTCTCGCAGTTGAACCCCTTACGTTCCGTTATTAATCCTAGTATCCAAAGCATAAGCATTTGGAGCGTCCCCCATTCACGTGTGGACTGCTATTAACAATTTGCGTTACATGATCCTAGCTAAAATTCTGCATATACAATTCCAACTACCGGCTCTTACACATTTCTAGAAACGAGCGCAAAACACAGCGTCAGGTTCCACCGAGACTCGAACTCGGATCGCTGGATTCAAAGGCCAGAGTGCTAACCATTACACCATGGAACCGGATGCCTGTAGCGGTCTTCAATTCAGTAGCATCATGTCATTAAGCCAGTAAGATGCGATGTTATTTCATGTAGCGTCCTCATGAAGTGTTTGCGTGGCAAATGAAGCAACCAGGTAGGCTGAAAGTGGAAGGTGCACCTTCGAATGTAGCAAGAATTCTTGCCAGTATTCGTACATGAAGTGATGTCGAAGGCTCAGGTAATCAAAATCGCGCAACGGCCACTTTCGTATGGTGCATGCATTGTGCTGGAAGCAGCCTAGCTATGGAAATAGCTATGGTCACAGAGTACTGTCGAAAACTGCGTGCTGACACAGAACGCTACGTAGTGGGCGGATAGTGCGTGACACGATAACATTTGCACTTCACACGGTCGAAATACTGACACACAACTCTAGCAGCTCTTTCAGCATTCACATACACTGGTGTTCAGCACAGCTCATGTTGTGGGTGTCGGATTAAGAAAGCTCTTTGAGAATATCGTCCAGATTGTATGCTGCAACTAGCAAGTGCGGCAAGATGTCAGTAGGTGGCGGGGTGCAGACGTGCTTCCTTGTGCGGCCTGTTGGTCTAGGGGTATGATTCCTGCTTTGGGTGCAGGAGGTCCCGGGTTCAAATCCCGGACAGGCCCTACTTTTCACTTTCGCGACAACCAAACACTACGATAAACCTGCGAGTTTCTGAAAGTAAGCCATGCAACAGGACAAACTGCATGTGAGCCACCGGCCCAAGAGACTGGCAAGTGCGTCATGTGGAAAGCAATCTACGTGGCAGGATTAAGCCGTCTTCGCTCACTTATATCTATACGTAAAGACTGGCACGTACAGCGATTCTATTCGTTTCCCAGGAACTAGTACATCGCATGCACGTTTGTAAAATGCATGCGCATGCAGCACCCAAAACGGAGAGATGTCTTTCCTGCTGGGAGAAACAGCTGAGGGCGTCTTCTCGCAGTTGAACCCCTTACGTTCCGTTATTAATCCTAGTATCAAAAGCATAAGCATTTGGAGCGTCCCCCATTCACGTGTGGACTGCTATTAACAATTTGCGTTACATGATCCTAGCTAAAATTCTGCATATACAATTCCAACTACCGGCTCTTACACATTTCTAGAAACGAGCGCAAAACACAGCGTCAGGTTCCACCGAGACTCGAACTCGGATCGCTGGATTCAAAGTCCAGAGTGCTAACCATTACACCATGGAACCGGATGCCTGTAGCGGTCTTCAATTCAGTAGCATCATGTCATTAAGCCAGTAAGATGCGATGTTATTTCATGTAGCGTCCTCATGAAGTGTTTGCGTGGCAAATGAAGCAACCAGGTAGGCTGAAAGTGGAAGGTGCACCTTCGAATGTAGCAAGAATTCTTGCCAGTATTCGTACATGAAGTGATGTCGAAGGCTCAGGTATTCAAAATCGCGCAACGGCCACTTTCGTATGGTGCATGCATTGTGCTGGAAGCAGCCTAGCTATGGAAACAGCTATGGTCACAGAGTACTGTCGAAAACTGCGTGCTGACACAGAACGCTACGTAGTGGGCGGATAGTGCGTGACACGATAACATTTGCACTTCACACGGTCGAAATACTGACACACAACTCTAGCAGCTCTTTCAGCATTCACATACACTGGTGTTCAGCACAGCTCATGTTGTGGGTG